>NC_138728.1:6634179-6741679 GCF_965113295.1 Leuciscus leuciscus | reverse complement strand
ACAGACCAGTGATTGTTGAGCTGGCGGACTCACATGAGGAACATTTCATTTCATTTTGGAGATGTTTTATCTAGGGAGGGACTAGAGTCTCAGTTGAATATACTTGAAAAGAATTATGCATTACCTATACAAAGTAAAAATTCCGTTTCATTAAAAATAATCTTAAAACCACAAAGTTTTGCAATTTCCGATCTCTTTATTGTAAACAGGGTTTCCCAACGCTCCTTTAGTTTGTAGTTTGTAAAGTTAAAATACTGTTGTGTATGTTTGACAATATGACACATCCTGTGTGACTGACAGCTTATACAGAATCGAAATGCTCCTATTAACATCTACACATGATTACATTTCATCTTTTGTCAATGCATAAACCTTCAGCGAACACATGGCAACAGATATTGTGTCAGAAATCATTCACATTGTACTGAATTCAAGGGTATAAGTTACTACATCAAGCATGTCTTATATATATTTTTTTGTACAAAATAAATAACTTCCTCGTAAAGATAACAGCAAGTTTATGTTATTCCCTTTCAACATTTCCAATTATCTTGTAGCTGTCTGGAATGCATAATTTAATATATAAAATAAGACAAGTTGTCATATCCTCTAATAAAATATATACAGTTATGCTAATAAAAATGAGTGATGTGAAAATGCTACACATATTAAAACCCTTAAGGTGGTGCAAATATGGTACAGATATCAAAGTGGCAGTGATGTGACATGGCTTTTAAATATTAGACTATATATAAAACTAAGGACGTGTGTGTGTGTGTTTGCAACTGCCTGAATAATACAAAACTTGATGCTTAATCCACGTTTAAATGTTTGGGGTCAGTAAAAAAATGTTTTAATAGAAATAAATACTTCTATTTAGCAAGGATGCATTAAATGATTGAAAAGAGAGTTACTACTTATGTTACAAAAGATTTACTTTCCAAATAATGCTGTTCTTTTGCAATTTCTACTCATTAAAGATTTCTGGGGGGAAAAAAGTATCCTTTTTTCCATAAAAAATATTAAGCAGCACAACTGTTTTTCAGCATTGCTAATAAATGTTTCTTTAGCATTAAATCAGTATATTAGAAAGATTATGTAACACTGAAGACTGTAGTAATGATGCTGAAAATCACAGGAATAAATTATATTTTAACATGTATTCAAATAGAAAACACTTATTTTAAATTGCAATAATATTTCATAATATTACTGTTTTTACGGTGTTTTTGATCAAATAAATGCAGCCTTCTTTCAAAAACATAAAATCCCAAGCATTTGAACGGTAGTGTAAGTGAGCATGTGTGATATGGCGAGCGACAGGACATTTTGTGGTTACTTGGTTTCTATTTCTGCGGGAAAACCGCATCGTGCAGCAGTTTCACG
This sequence comes from Leuciscus leuciscus, assembly GCF_965113295.1. Lineage (NCBI taxonomy): Eukaryota > Metazoa > Chordata > Actinopteri > Cypriniformes > Leuciscidae > Leuciscus > Leuciscus leuciscus. The sequence continues at coordinate 6,740,293 of NC_138728.1, read as the reverse complement.
TTCAGTGTGGGCAGACAAATGTCTTGTCACTGGCAACATGGTTATGAAACGCTCAAAATCATAATACTATTGTGGTTACTTCCTGAAAATAACTTAATTTGATCATTCACTTGACGTCAGTCAGCATGATACTTCAGTGTCTACTAGATAAAAAATAATTCTGTGTCCTTGGGTCCACTTGGAGGTCTTTTTTGTCTTTTTTTCCCATTTTTAAAAATGTTGTTTCGCCAGTGTAGACTGGCAAGCTAGCATTTGTCCCGCTCCAAACATTCCCAGAAAAAAATGGTGATATAAAATGTAGGCACATCAGTGTAGTCATGGCAGGATATGCTCTGGATTTCCTATCAAACCTGCTTCAAGCCAAAGCGAAACAGTGCGGCCACCTCGGGCTGCAGTCACGGGCCGTGCAGTCTTTCCCGTCCCAGGTTTCCTTCAATACTCCACCGTCACAGCTTTAGTCCGCAGGTACTCGTGCAGGGCTTCCTCACCTGGATACACATGCATATGTTCCTCATGTTCATCAATTAATAGAGACAGAGTAATAATACAGTGTGTTTCGTTCACTCTTACCAAGGTCTTTCCCAAACCCGGACTGTTTGAAGCCTCCAAAGGGAGCCGCCACGTCGGTCTTGTTGTAGGTGTTGACGAACACGGTTCCCGCCTCCAGTCTCTCGCTCACGTACATGGCCTTGTTGATGTCACGCGTGAAGACTCCGGAGGCCAGACCGAACTCGGTGTCATTTGCTCTGCTAAGAACTCCATCTACATCACTGACGGAGTAAAACAATGGTATTAGCAGGGAAATGCTCTTCTTTAGTGATAATATGTGATGTTGTGCTCAAATGTTGTCATAACGAACTCCTGCCTTGGATTTAGTTCATGTTGCAGGTCAGATAGCCACAAAAAGCCCTACTAATGAGAGAAAAAGGCAGCTTACCCATCTTTGAATTTGGATACCACCATGACAGGGCCGAATGATTCCTCTTTGGCGATGAACATGTGGTCCTCTACGTCTGTGAAGACTGTGGGCTCCATAAAAAAACCTGTAAGCATAAATAGCTCTATATTAGAAATGGAATAATCAGTGTTGTTATTATGTTTTTTATGAGTTTAAGTTAAAGGTGTTCTAAGCGATGTCGGGTGACGTCACTTCGTGTTGACGTTCGAAGTATTGTCAAACAAAACGGAGGCTAGCTCGACCCAGAGCCATATAGAGATATCTCTCTCTATATGGCTCTGGCTCAACCCTCCCTCCTCCTTATCCCGACCCCACCCCTCCCTTCCGTGCTTCCTGAAACAGGCTTTTCCGATGTAAAATCGGGACTTCATGCGTTCCTTCTCCTTTTCCCTCTTCTTTGCTATTTGTTCATCGGAACGTCGTCTCTTTGGTCGTGTGTTGGCCATTTCAAAATTCAAGAGAATAAAATTATAACGTTAGTCATAGTCGTTGTCTAGGACATCTCTCCTCTAGCTAACTTCCCTCTTCATGCTTCTCTCTTTTGTGCACGTGCACTAACCCCCCAACCCCCAAATCATTCTTGTCGGTTATTGGCTGGAACACTGTTTGTTATGTTTCGTGGTCCAGGCTGGGCCAGTTTGTTTTTGTTGCCATTTGTGGAGCCTGGGCTGTCTACAGGATTATCAGCAGCCATATCACCCTGTAGCCCAAGACTGGTTGCCCACTGAAGCTAAGCAGGGCTGAGCCTGGTTAGTACCTGGATGGGAGACCTCCTGGGAAAAACCAGGTTGCTGCTGGAAGAGGTGTTAGTGAGGCCAGCAGGGGGTGCTCACCCTGTGGTCTGTGTGGGTCCTAACGCCCCAGTATAGTGACGGGGACACTATACTGGCAAAAAGAGCACCGTCCTTCGGATGAGACGTTAAACCGAGGTCCTGACTCTCTGTGGTCATTAAAAATCCCAGGATGTCCTTTGAAAAAGAGTAGGGGTGTAACCCCCGCATCCTGGCCAAATTTGCCCCTTGGCCTCTGTCTATCATGGCCTCCTAATCATCCTCATATACTGATTGGCTTCATCGCTCTGTCTCCTCTCCACCAGTAAGCTGGTGTGTGGTGAGCGTTCTGGCGCAATATGGCTGCCGTCGCATCATCCAGGTGGATGCTGCACATTGGTGGTGGTTGAGGAGATTCCCCCCTTCTATGTAAAGCGCTTTGAGGTCTCAGAAAAAGCGCTATATAAATGTAACAAATTATAATTATTGTTACAGAGACCGCGTTTTTTTACAGTGTGTTCAGGGGACAGGCAGCTAGCAGATAGTGAGGAGATGTTTGCTGTATGTGACAAAAAATGTTTCAGCCTAAAAGACGCGTGACATCGCTTAGACATACCTGTCAAGTTTTGGATTTGAAAATAAGGGAAATCCCCCCCTCCCCAATATATTATAGCCTAAATGAAAACACAAAATGGTGTATATGAAGAGCATTTATTTAAAGGCTTATTTGCATATTTTCTGTTCATTGCTTGTCTTTACATTTACAATTTATTTTCAATCCACACAATTTTTTCATTTTTCATACTGCTTTTCTTTTACAGTTTTTCATTTCACATAGCCTAACTTTTCTTTACTCTTTTAGTGAGTTATTGTACAAATTTGTTGCAGACTTTGCATTCACGGTATTTACATGAGGGTTTTGTTTTTTGGCAGGAGTGCCTTCCGTCTTTTTTTTTTTCTTTTTTTTTTAACGAACTTTATTATGAACAATGCACAGGATAATAGGTACAGAGAACACTACAAATAGTGTGCGTGCCATTCCGTCTCTGTAGCGTCCATCATCCGTCTCTGTTTTTTTTCTTCTGTTTTTTTCCCGCGTTGTCACCATAGACTGTAAGGGTTGTCACTCATCATCTGACCTCAGACACTAACCTCGCGACAACTGCCACCTACAGTACCTGTAGTAGGCTACTGCAGGTGGCAGTTATAGCGAGGCTACTGACAGACTCAGATTAGGAATGTTTTTTTGGTTTTTTTTACTCCGTCCGGGCCCGTAGCTATTATTATTTTTAATAAGGTTAAAAACCGGGAGATTTACGGGAAAATACTAATACGGGAGGACGGCGGGAAAGAAGGGTAAAATACGGGACTTTCCCGGCCAAAACGGGATACTTGACAGGTATGCGCTTAGAGCACCTTTAAAGTACCGAAGAAAATTACTAACTAAAATAATAAAAGCAAATAACAAAATGAATTCATCTTAAAATCTTAAAATCTAATTCAAAATATTTATAAACACTATAATAGTATATAAATGATAACATAACACTGGGAATAATGCTTATATGATTATACATGACCAAAATTGCCAGATTAATGCCCTAAAAAATATTTACAGAACACATTTCTGTTGACAAACCCTTTTAAAGCATGGGTGTCTGGTTAGATAGGAGGTCTCACCTGGTCTGTCCACCTGTCTCCCACCGCAGACGAGGGTCGCTCCCTCCTTCACGCCGATCTCACAGTACTCCACCAGCTTGTCCAGGTGGGCCTTGTGGTTCTGAGGTCCGTGATCTGTGGAGCGGTCCAAAGGATCTCCAATCTTCATCTTCTTGATTTCCTCGACCTGAACACACAAAAACACATTAGTACGTCCTCATCTAGAAGCAGCTCGCAAGCTTTAAGATGCAATCCATACATGAGGGAACACGTGACGTACCACTCTCCTGATGTACTCGTCATGGATGGACTCTTCAACAAACAGCCGGCCCGCAGCGATACAGTTCTCTCCTTTGTTGAAGTAAACAGAACTCATGCCCTGCAATAATATACACACGAACATGCAGTAAGTTCAAGACGAGGATCTGTCATTTGTATACGAGTCAAAACCTGCTATGGGGTAATGATGAAACAACAGCTGTAAAAAGTGATTTTTCACTATTATTTACAACATGATTTGCATTTTCATGGGTTTAAATAAAATACTTTTGTTATAAGATACAATAAAAACAACTTTGTGCATCAAAATCACTCCTTTCCTGGTAAAAAATTAACTTTATTTTTTAAGAGTCAACGAATTTGCGTCAGCTAAATGTATAATTTTTGACAAGCCGTTGGAATATAAGAACTAAAAACATGGACATAACACACTTATGGGCATCAATCACTTCACCAATTTTGGCAATAGATGAACTGTTAAATGATTGATCCCTGTGGTTTGACTCTCATATGCTGAATATATGTAATAAACTTAACAGGTGATTTTTATAAAATGTAGTTTGATCATTATCTTCTAAGTTAAGATTAAGGCAATTATCAAAGTTGCAAAAAAAAATATTAAATTTTCCAATAAAGATGATACATTTTTACATGATTTGTTACATTTAATAACCGTTTAGCAGATTTTTGAGATTTTGGCTCTAGCTGTCTTTTCTCACCATTCTCACTGCTTTGTCCATATCGCAGTCACTGAAGATGATGAGGGGAGATTTACCACCCAGCTCCAGAGACACCTTCTTCAAATTACTGACCGCACAGCTGCAACGGGATCGACATCATCAGCTGGAGGCTCTTTCAGAGTTTTAACGATTCACTGTCATTGTACGTGACTCATTTGAGCAATAGTAACAGACTAATAGATTACGGTGTTGATTTGAGTGAAATGACACAAATGGGACTCACCTTTTCATGATCTGTTTGCCAATGGGAGTAGAGCCTGTGAAACCTAGCTTGCGGATATCAGGATGATCGGACATCCTCTGCCCGACCAGACCACCTAAGACATGACAGAAATGTCAGTCATTACTTAACACAGTAAATACTTCTGAAAACAAAAATGATCTTTTGAATCTTCAAAGCTCACATAACACATTTTTGTATGGAATATAATTGTGGAATAAAACAAACACGCTTTTTGCTTTTAAAACCTTCTAGAATGTCTTGTCCTGTAGGTTTACATTTTCTGTGGTGTTTAGCAACAGGCCACAGAAGATGCTGCTCACAGAGGTTAACTTGTATTGAACCTTGGAATATTCCTTTAGTGTATTCACCTGATCCTGGAACAATGTTGATAACTCCTTTCGGAATGCCAGCTTTGACTGTCAACTCAGCAAACTTCAGTGCAGTTAGTGGGGTTACCTGGAAAAATCAAAGGAATATATATCTAGTTTGTATTCAGTAAATTATATTATATATATATATATATTGATATACAAAATACATATCAAAATATCAACTATACAAAAAAATAATTAAATAAATAATAATAATAATTATATATATCGAAATATTGTAAGAACTATACAAAAAAATTTTTTTTTTTTTTTTATAGTTCTTACAATATTTCAATTTATATACATATATACTGTACTGAAAAATCAAGAGAATATCATCTAGTTTGTCATAGTTTCTATAGTTTTCAGAGAAAAAAAACGAATTATTCTAAATTAATCATATTTAATATTTAGGACATTTCTTACTTTTTTTTAGATAGTAGATTTTTATTATTCTAATAAATGTAATTGTTAAATTACTTAATTGTATTATACATATACACACACATATACATATACACACATATACATATACACACACATATGTATACCTGTATATAATACAATTAAGTCATTTAACAATTAAATTACACGCACACACACACACACACACACACACACACACACACACACACACACACACACACACACATATATATATATAGTACATAATATATATATAGCAGCACAACTGTTAATAATAATAATCATAAATGTTTCTTGAGCAACAAATCAGCATATTAGAATGATATATATAAAATCTGAACTATTAATATTTTGTATAAGTGTGTTTGAATGTTTTACCTGAGCAGGTTTTAAGACAAGTGTGTTTCCCGCCGCCAGACAGGCTGCACTCTTCCACGCCAGCATCATAAGTGGGTAGTTCCAGGGAATCACTATGGCACACACACTGAGACACAAACAAACACCATGTCACATATTTATGATCATCAAATTCACATAAACACACACACACTAACACTCACTGACTCACCCCAGAGGCTCTTTCTTTGTAAAGGTGAGGTTGCGATTGGGTCTGGCCTGATTGATGGGTATCGTTGAGCCCTGTGAGGAACAGGATATGATGCGTCAATGACAGGAAATTATTAAATGTATATACAGAAGGCCTGCACAGTGAACACACAGACCTGGATCTTGTCACACCAGCCAGCAAAGTATCTGAAGGTCTGAATGGACATGCCTACGTGTGTTTTCAAGGCTAGGGTATAAACGGCACCAGAGTCAATCGCCTCAATAGTGGCCAACTCCTCCTGGTGTTCCTCCATCAGGTCAGCCACACTGCACAAAAAATAAGCCAAAAATAAGTCATAAAGTATGAAAACTGCCCTCTGTGAAATCAATTCTTGATCAAATGAAGAGTTGTAATACAACAATATTACTATTTACTTAGCAAATGTGTTTGGCTTTTCGTTCATTTGTCAACAAAAGTCAACACAAACTCTCTCCATCTTACCGGTAGAGTAGCCGGCCGCGGTCACGGGGGTTCATTTTACCCCAGGGTCCGTCATAAAAGGCCTCTTTGGCTGCACTAACCGCTCTGTCCACATCTGCCACTGACGCATATGACACCTTGCAGATCACCTGAAAAAACACAACCATTAGAATAATAGGGGTGTGTTTGTGTGTGTGTGTGTTTGAGATGACTGAACTTACCGAGCCATCCGTGGGGTTCACCGTGTTGTATGTCTTTCCATCTTCTGCATTCTCAAACTTGCCATTGATGAAGCACTGATAGGGCATTTTCACAGTCATGTTATTGACATCTTTTGTTGCATAATCGATGACCAGCTCCTCCTCCTGGTCTTCTCCGCGCAGGCGTCGGACGAACATCTGGATGAAACTCTGGAAGGTGGTGGCCATGTAGACGTCCTCATTCTGAAGCTGCACTCCTCCGCATTTCTGCTTCACCTCCTCCACCAATCTAAATCACAGTAACACATACTCAACTTATAATGCTCATCGAGGTCTTAATTGCCTCCTTACAGTTAAACAAACTGTTTTTGCTACATGTACGACTTTACTATGTAAATGAACTCTGCTATGACTGGCTAACCTCTTTGCATGTGAAATGAGTTTGAAATATTTTAGTTTCAGCGTTGAGCACTGAATGAACATTGATATGTACTGTATATGTGGTTAATGATGTTAATGTGATAATGGCTGTGGCGTCAATATCACAACAGTTTTGATGTTTTTGCCACTTAGTTTCAGTGTTGTTATTGTAAACTAAAACTATTTTTAAAAATGGTAATTGAAATAAATGGTCATTGAAATAAAGCTGAAATACAATATAAATTACAGATAGAAAAACTTAAACTTAATTTGCATATACATATAAAAATTAAAGCTTATTGAAAATATTAATAAATACTATAATAGTATATAAATAAAAAAGATTAATAAAAATAAATAAATGAAGGTCAGACCCACCTGACTACATCCATAGAAGCAGCTCCAGACTTAAAGAAATCGGTTGTTTCATCAATACCTGGAACATTACTCAGAATACCTTTCCATATCGCCTAGACAAGTATGAAACAAAAGGCAAATGGCATCATTACTCAAATAAAATATATATCTAAAATGCATTTTGAGGCATACACATACCCTGATCTCCTCTGCCATTTTCTTCTCGTCGTCTGTGAGATCCAAACTGGCGGTCTCCTCTGATGAGAAGTATTTGGATGCAGGAATCATCTTTCCATCCTCAAACTGCAGGTTCTTCAACTGGAGCTGCACAGCAATATTATATTAAAGCAATTCATAATCTTCATGATGCAGACTTAATGCATTAAAAGCTTAGAAGCTAAGTAAATAAAACACTAGAAACGAACCGCTTTTCCATCAGACCCGAAAAGAACAAGCCCAGATTTGGCAATGAGTCCAGGCTGAGACGCCCCCTCCACCTCTATTGGCTGACCTGCAGGCAACGACCCGCTCAGCATCGAAGAGCTGTACAGCGTTACCGGCTACACAACAAAACACACACACACACACACTCATTACTATCCAGTAAAAACATCATCCACTTAGCATCTTATAGTAGGATCATCAGAATTAGTCTTGAGTTTTTCCTATGAGCGAGATTCATTATTCAAAGTGCTCTGTGCCTATAGTGCTCTGTTCAAGAATCATTCAAACGAACTGTGTGTTTAGAAAACGCACCTTTCCATCAATGACAACCCAGGCACCCGGAACTTTATCATGACCACGGATCCAGTTATGGATGGCCTCTGCCGGCTGAGCCATATTCACCTGGAGAAAGAGAGGCAGATAATGACGGATAAACTGGTGTCCTAAAAACCACAGCTTAAATACATTTAGCCTGATTTACAATTGTTTTTATGTGTCACCTTAGCATTGGATTTCTTTTGGATTCCTTCATAGCTGGCTCCTTCTTCAGACTGAGGGATCTTGGGAGCTTTGCCATCTGCAATGAGCTGTACAGCTTCTACCTGTTGGAACACACATTTTTAAGTAAACTCAGATTCAAAATCTAATGTTTAGTTTGCATAAAACAGGTCATAATGTTTTCTTAATAGTTACCATGGCCTTGATGCCTTCTGGAAACAGGAAGCGGTTATAAAGTGTGTCCACTGTGTCGTTGGGCTCTACTTGACATTCCTTCTGCAGTAGGACGGGGCCAGTGTCCAAACCATCATCAGCCCAGAATATACTAAATCCTGCTTTCTTGTCGCCCTCGATTAGTGTCCTGCACACAGGAATGCAACCCTTCAATGCATGAATGTTTTGACAATCATTATTACATATCTGGGTCTTTAGCGACCCGGATCTATATCTAACACAGACTGATCCTCTGACATTTTAATATAAATTACTAAAGATTAAAATAAAGCATATTTCGTATTTCAATTTGAGCAGATTTTTTTTTTTTTTTTACCATCATCACTGTCATCATCAGAGATAATTTCCCCAGTACATTCAGCATCTGGCTCATATTCGGCATCTCAAGCATATTCTCAAAACTATTGTTTTCAACGTCTTCAGAATCAATATTTTGATTGCTGACAGCTTCTTCTCTAGATCTAATATTTGATTGCGTTCAGTTGCTATGCAGTAAATCGCTGAGCCATTTCAAGTTTTGCTGATGATACTTGTGTGTTTTCTTTTGTTTTATGTCCGCGGTAATTATGAGTGAAACGTCACATCATCATTGTGTATCAGACATGAGGAATAAAGGTGAATTGCACTTATAGAGTCATCAGAGATTTAACTATTGTTGCAAAGAAAAACTATACTTACACGATTACACACTTCGGGTCGCTAGTGACCCTACAGACTTTTTAAAAAAAATAATTTTCTTTTTTTTCTTGTTATATTGTAGTCTGGATGCCAGCCGAACTTAGCCCTGCCCACAACATTTTTAGGTCGGAAAGTTCGGTCTGGACTTGATCCGTTGTGGAGCTATTATGCCCGAACAAAAGCTGTTCGGACCAATCAAATTGTCAGGGTGGGCTTTATACGATGATGGACAGATGATCAACAGTAACATAATCATCCACGTCACCAATGAGCGCTTGGGTTGAATTCGTTTACAACAAAGATGACTGCCGCTGGAGAATTGAGATTTCAAAGCATTTGTCGATCGGAAAGATGAATGAAGAACATACGTCCCTTACTCCGTTGCACTGATTGGTTGTAGGTCTATCCAATTGAGTGCAGAGGCATTTTCCTTCCTGGTTTGGTTGAAACACGCCCCATAATCACAGCCCAATGGAGCAGTGTCAGACTCATATTCTGACTAGAATCTGAGTATGACGACGTCAGGCTAGTTATATTGTTGATAATAAATAGATTGAGGAATACTACTAAGAAGGTTGATGTCTAACTTTTAAAAAAGAATTGAGGGGGAGGGTAGTGAATGATGTCCTGGGTCAATAAAGACCCGACGTATTAATTTAAGACTTAAATCCATTTAATTTAAACACGCCTAAACCACTAGTGTCCATTTAAAGATCTCAGAGTGAAACTTTAGTGACATCTCACCAGTTGATGGCTGAGGCTCCTCTGTGTCTGGGCAGGATGGAGGGGTGGTAAATGATGGATCCATGTTTGGGGAAGTCGATCACATTCATAGGAATGAACTGGGAGCAGAAGGGCATGACGTTCAGCTCGGCGCCCACAGCTTTGTACGCCTCCACCACCTCTGGGATGGGTTTACCCTTCACCCGCCACCGTGGGAACTTAAACACCGGCGTCCCGTCCTTCTCCGCCACCACCGCTGAAGGTCAGAGAGAGATTGGTCCTGAAAGGTTATATAAGCTATCTGAAATAAAACCAGGTCGCACCTGGCATATTCAGACTTTAGCCAACTTCAATGAACAAAGAGCCAGAGCAAAATATAGGTAGCACTTTATTTTACAGTCCTGTTCCCATATACATAATATGTACTAACTAGGTACTAATATTGAACCTATCCTTAATTCATGTAGTTACCTTATATTACCCAGTACTTTCTTAGGTAATTACACTGTAACTACACGCAAGTGCACGTACTGTAAAATAAAGTGCAACCAAAATATATATATTCAATATCATGCATACTTGAGTAACGGACCTTGTCCTTATCTGAAAGTCATAAACAGTTATAACTTAAAAAGTCTAAGTTATAGTGACGTGGGTACTTTTCACCATCTGAATATGGTTATTAAAATGGTAATCAGCATATTACATAATCATGTGTACCATTGGAGATTAGTAATAATAATAATAATCATAATATTATAATATATATAAATGGAGTTTATTGTGTTTCCTGGTTTCATCCACCTAAATTTACCCTAACTCTATTACAAAAAACAGTGACATAGGCCCATTTGTGGGGAAAAAAAGAGTTATTTTTGAATTGACAGTGTAATCCTGCAAATCTAAACAATTTTCTACAGTTAAACAGCATAAAGCAAATATAACATATATAAATTGCAAATATATACACACACACACTTAAATTTATATATTTTTTGGTAATAACTCAACATACAATGACACATTGATGTAATGAGTGATGAACTTTTCTATGTTATTCATACAAACTCAGTTCTCACATAGATGACAAATGCTCCGATCACGGGTGGACTTTTCACCTCACATAGCTTCACACCACTATTCACCAAAACAATGCGATCATTATGCGGGATGTACTTCTTCTCTGACCCTGCGCCTCACACAAACATAAACACTCAGTTGTGAACCAATGTGCTGATCAGGAATTCAATAGTGACTGAAGTAGGACACTGGTGTTCAACCTCACTTCCTGTTAGAGTTCATTACTACAATGATGGCCTTAATGTAATCCACAAACCTGAACATTTTGATTAGAAGGATTCATCTTTCACTTCAACTTCTGTGGCACTTAAAATGAACATTTCAACACATGTGGCTGCAAAATGCAAATGTGGCTTCCCAGCTCCCCATGACACACTACAGTTACAAAAAGCGTTCAGAGCTCCAATCTATCCCACCCCCACCCATCTGACACTTACCCAGGGGGTCCGCCTTGCCGTCCTTATCAGGAACTGTGAATACGCCCACCACTTTATGGCCCTGCTTGCGGAGGTTTGTGTACACTTCCTGTCCAAACAAGCTCTGGCCAATCAGGGCCAACTTCAGCTTATTTTGGTAGTAAGCCTGTGTGAAAGAGTATTTAAATATTACAACGTCAAAACAAGCACACCAGACAAAACTTTATGGTTTAACGTAAACTGTCACCAACATTAAAATATGAAACATAATCAGCCCTATATGAGCCCTTTGTTCTCGAAACTAACCGCCGCTCTGACCTCCATATCAGTAGTTCATTCACTGTCTGTACAACAAAATAGTCTTAATGTGTATTATGGGTCAATGACAAATGACAATGTTCAAGATGATAAAAAGGAGGACAAATGGTTTTAAACTATAAATAATATACAATATTATAATTAATATTTTTTTTTACTAAAAATGAGTGCATAATTGATCCAAATGTCTTGCTGAACAACTATCTATTCCATTCTATATTATTATTAATTGTATTTTTTTTTCTTTTAAATCACACTTTTTGCTTTGTGTGTGTACATACTACTGCTTTGGCAATGTTGTATGCAAAACAATCATGTGAATAGAGTAATTTGAAATTGTAATTTCAACTGTGCTGCACAATGGGTCTAAAAATGAAGATCTACATGAGACATAAACAGCTCAAGCATTGCATACACAACAAACAGGTATTGAAGTTGTTCGCTTGTTTATGTTATTATTACTCTTTTATATTAATGCTTGCAATATGATTATCTATCAGTGCACGTGTGATTTGAAGTTGCTGAATAGTTTGTGTTCTAGTAATAGTGACATTAGTAATATGATCTGTCCACATATTCTCGACCCCCTGCTGATGCAACTCGCCACGGATCTGTCCACTAGAAGTAATCCGACCAAGCAACGTGGCAAAAACGGGATCCCAAAACGGTTTAACAGTATATAATACTAGCCTATATCTAATTAACATGCAAATAGTATGCATATATCGCGAATTAATTTACAAGTATGAAACCTACCACATTGCACTAAGACACCGGGTTATACTGTATCAGCTGACAGCATGCTTACAATAACTGTGCATTGGTAACCCCTGTTTAATAATGTTATTTAAGAGGTCACCAACATATATAAACTTGTTTAAAGGTGTATGCATGTGTCTACCTTCAATACAGCACATTTTCACGTATGAGTTTATTCATTTATTCAAATCTATGGCAAACCCAACAATGCAGAAGATGCGGTTACTCACAGAGCTCGAGGAGAATTTCCTCATGATCGTGTTCGCCGTCCACAACATGGTAAAAAAAAATGCTACACTAAAAGAAAGATCACGATTACAGTCCGGGGTGGTGGGCTGGGAACATGCGCTACTGTAAACTCACACCTGCGGTTCGCTGGCTGACTGTATGTGGTCAGTGTGTGTCTGTTGCAGCGAAACCAGACTGACCCGACGCGAAGGGGAGTTCAGTGCGTGCGCGCTCCCGGTCCATACGTCACGGCGGCTATTTATTTAGACAGATGCGCGTAACCGTCTGAGCGTAGTTGTTATTAGAGGCAAAACCCGAATTTGAATTGAACCCTTTTTAAATACACCCTATTTTCTAGTTTGGTTTTTACCTCAAGGCAGTGGTGTAAAGAGTACCTGAAACCCATGTTAGTAAAAGTACAGTTACCTTACAGTGAAAATGACTCCATTACAGGTTACAAGTCTCCAATTCCAGTGAGTCTTAGCCCTGGATTTACAGACAGGGCCAGACCTTGGTTCAATTAGGACATTTATGTAGCTTTTATAAATGTGCCTTAGAAAAAAAAACATTACTGGTCACTGTAAACCCTAACGCTCAAAATAATTAATTGGTTTGAGTAGGACAAACTTAAATTAAACTAATTAGTAGTGATGTAGTACTCGAGTCCGGTCTCGAGACCGATTTCTGATTTCTCGGAGTCGGACTCGTCTCGGACTTGTTCCTTCAAAGACTCGGTCTTGACTCGGTCTCGACCCTTCAAAGACTCGGTCTTGACTCGGACTCGGCATAGGCGGTCTCGTCCCCATCACTAGTCCACTAGAATACATACCACTAGAAAATGTTAATTTGCTCTGCATGTCCTTACTATGATTAAAAAAGTCAGGGTGGGCTTAACATGTTGATGACAGAGCAGCACTGTTGAAGCAGTTTAGAAAAATAGGCAGAAGATGATGCATGTGGTAGGGATTTTTTTTTTAATGATAGTAAAAGCATAGTCCATATTAAGACGTTAAGACTGCTCCTCTAAACAATTCCCAATCTAGCTTAGTCTGTAGGCCTAACTGTTGATTGTTATCTGGGGTGATATTAAATCATGAATATGAAAACTGACATGTTTTTATGGACTTGGTCTCGACTCCTAAAGACTCTGTCTCGACTCGGATTTGCTTCCTCAAAGACTCGGTCTTGACTCGGACTCGACTGAATTTGAAAACCAACGGACTCGGTCTCGACTCGGACTCGTCCCTTCAAAGACTCGGTCTTGACTCGGACTCGGCATAGGCGGTCTCGTCCCCATCACAACTAATTAGTTCAGTCAAATTAACTTTTATGAGTATTTAGCACTTTCTTTTTCTTTCAAGTTCACAGAACTGATATATTTTAAGTAAACTGAACTGTTTCATTGTTTTGAGTTTTATGAAATGATTTATTTTAATTTAGATGAACTTAAGTTTAACTGAAACGGCTGGGATGTCTATTTCCCAACATGCTTTTTGTGCAAGATTAATGTTAAGTGGGAGATTTAGTAGTGATTAATGTTTTGTTATGCTAATTTAGAAGAATTTCTGTTAATGTCACCATCATGGTGACAAGTGGTGCATGCAGCTTGATTTGAGAGCAAATAAAACCTTTATATTGCTGCACTCGTACAGCAAGTACCACTTTATAACATACTTATTGTTAACATGTTAACAAATTAGTATGTTAGCAAACTAACTTGTTAAAGCTAGCTAAGTTTATACAACTAAAAGTGATCACATTGAGATTACATGGACATTTTAAGTTAAATGTATGAATTAGTTTAAATTTTGAATTTCTTAACTTAAAAAAATTGAGGCTACCGATTGCTTTACATTTTTTGAGTTTTGCCAACTCATTCGGGTTTACAGTGTGTGCATCTTGAGACAAAACAATGAATGGCACTGACATATTTTAACAGTCAGTGCAAATTGCTTTCCGTTAAAAGAGTTCAAACATGCATTTTAGTCGGGCTAGGCTTAAGCCTGGTCTGTGAAACCGGGCATTAGAGTATCAGATGTGAACAGTACTTAAGTATTTTTTTTACTTATACTAAATGTAGGCTCAAAGATGCACAAGTCCTCAACTCCCAGGAGACATGTCAGTGAAAGACAAGAAACAGATGATTTGTGAGGAGAGCAATCACACGTTTATTTTCAAAATCAAAATATAATTGAACACCTCAATATTGCAATTAATCAAGGTCAACACAACAGGCTCTTAAACGACTACAAACACTCATGGTCTCAGTCAAGCTCAAGTTCTCAAAACAGACAAAGTAAACCAATATCCTTCATAAAGGATATAAAAATATAACGGATAAATAAAATAATGTTTAGTAAAATTAAACTACTTGCACTGGATGTGCTGGTTTCGGCCTCATCTCATATATGAAACACCTGTGATCCTCAACTACCTGCTAATGTAGCCTTTTGGGTGAACAAGGGGCAAAACTTCTATGCCATGTTGATGGTGCAATCGCTTCTTTTGTATCAGAAATAAACTGCTGCTTAAAAAGGATAGGTGCCATGCAAAATGTAATTGCAAATTGGAGTAAAAAGTACATATACTCCTTCAAAAATGTAGTCAAGTAGAGAGTAAAAATTGCTTGTATCTTTGATACTCAGTCAAATTACAAAGTAGCCAAAAAGTTACTTAAGTACAGTAACTAAATACATTTACTCAAATACTTTACACCACTGCCTCAAGGTCAGTTATTTGGCTCTGGAGGACACATTTCAGTTTATTTTTCCATGACAGATATCAAGCTGTTCATGACCTGCCTGTCACCTTTGATGGACAGAAAAAATAATTCTGATGTGTTTTGGCACTGAAGGGACTAAAACCACAGTTTTGTAACAAGATGAAAAAGTAGTTTAATATGAGCCTTTGAGATGTTTCATCTTTCAGATTTTCACCCAGTAATGTCTCCAGCAGACCCTGTAATTTTCTTTCGATTAGTGGTTCACACGTACAACATTGGCCTGTAGGAAATGCCTTGTCATAGATGTCTGTTGTGTTCGACAACTCAAGTTTTTCAGCCGTTTAATGTAATAAAATATTTTGTGCTTTTCTTAAATGATGACAAAATAAGAGCAAATGCATTAGGGAACCAGGAGGTTTATTTCTTGTGCACAATATAACATAATTTTAACGTTCAAACGATAATAAAAAGTGTCCTAATAATAAAGCACTGCTGGTGGATTTCACGAAGGGGACTTCAACTCTCTACTCATTCCGTGAGGTCAGTTTGAATCAATTCAATTATCTAGTTTGGCATGACTGAACTGACTGAAACACTGGCTAACAAAAAACACATAAGGGTGGACGGTGGTGTGGATCTGAATCTCAGGTTTAACACTAAAGCTCTCCTCATTGGAAACAACTGTAAAAGCCTAACTCTTTTAGCACCTGCAGTCTCCTTGCAGACTGGATAAGTTGTCATACATTTTCGTTCACTTAACACTGGACACTTATTCAAACAGTGAGAGAGGTATGCAGGAAAACCACTTTTTTGTCTAAAAGGTACAAAAACAAAGTGCATCCTCAGAGCGTGCATGCAGTAGGGATCCTTCAATTTGTGTTTAACATCCAAAAATATTACAAAAATCGTATGCGCTATCCCACAAATCCCTGCTGCAACAGTAGGACAGCAGTTGAGGAGATCACAGGAAACGGATGCCTGCTCCAAACTGAACACCGTCACATATCCTGTCAGGGAACAAAAAATTATTTAGGTTTTAAAACTGTTATTAAATGTTGGGAAAATTAAAAACTGTATTGAATCTGACAGAAAAGGACCCAATGCAATGATTGGACAAATATTTTTTGGTCCTGAGACTTCAGACCACTTCTATTATTGTTTGCTAATCAGTATGTGAAGAGAGTTTCAACCAGTATAAAGCATTGCCTACCCAACCTTTATGCATGAATATGGTTGAGTGGATGTGTATAATGTACCTGTCTCCGCTTTGAACACCCATGGGGAAGCAGTAATTGAGTTCAAGCCTAGCAATGTTTCCCAGGCGTAGAATTATACCAGCGCCGTAAGACCAGCGGATACACTCCGCTAACTTCTGCAGATGTGCACGTGGTCCCTCTCCTACACAAACACAGTGCAGAATTACAGGCTAATACTACTGTGAAGGGATAAACAGCTTGATTTACACCACATGAAGTTCTCATAATACTCTCCCCACTGTAGTCTCTAACTTGAAAGTGTAATCCTGGAGTTTCATTGCAACATTAGCGTCACCATGTGGACAAAAGGCTCCAATGCATATAATCAATCAATGACTATAGTGTTATTTTAGCAACTTTTAATAGTAATAGTTTTTATTAATATTCTGAATTACTTTTAAATCTTTTTCATTTTAGTTAACAATAATATCCCTGCAACAGACAACTGCACTTCCTTAGTTAAAACTAATCAAATTTTTCTGAGACAAAAAAAAAACTAGAAGCTTTCAGCAAATGACTACTGACCGTAGTTGAGGTTGCAAAGGTTTCCAGCATTAAGGAAGAAGTGTGTTCTGAAGAGGTCAGCCAGACCGCCCTTGTTTGAGCGGAAGGGGAGGGGGGTGTAAAGGTGAAGCCCACCAGCCCAATACGCTTCCCCACCCAGGTAATCACCTGAACAGGTAAGATATCAAATCAGAAACATTAAGAAAAAACATTATACACAAAAATGTGTATGCTGTGATCATACCATATACACACACACATACACCTGTACCTTCACTCTGAGGTCCTATACTGTACATGCCGAAACCTCTGACACTGGTTGGCCCGCCCAGGTAGAACCTGACAGAAAAACACACATGCACAATGTAATTTATAAAATGCTATAAACAGAAGACCTCTGGATTTAAAGCTACTGCAAGCACCAATCAGCCAATGAGAGATGGCTCTCTGCCTTAGACATGTTCAGGCTGGTTGACATAGGACCTATTATGCTTTACAAAGTTCCCAGATGACCTACTACTTCCATCGAGATTCTGACGTGCACATACGAGGAGAGGATTTGTGAATGTCAGTGAAGCAGGGAAACTGACAGTGACGTCACAACATGGCAAATGTAGTATGTCCGAATTACATTCGTCCCTCATACTATGTAAAGCATCCTTTTTTAGCGGTTGGGAAGTAATTACCTACTCATCTTTAATTAACTATAATTCAAATTAAGTATGTGATTTTTGATGCGGCCCAAGTGTGAGAAGCTGAAAGTCATGGTTATGGTAAGGGGGGTGACATTTCCGGACCGAAACACTCTGGAAGTGATACTGACTGACTGGCGCGATATTTTCCCCCAAACCACTTCACCAGAAATCCCGCCCTGATATCGGTTAAGGTTACAGTGACGGGTAGGTTTAGGGATCAGTGTTTGGTGTAGGCAATCAGAACTGTGACTGACATGACCAATCAAATCTTAAGAATCGGCTGCTGGGCAGAGTTTCCGCTGAACTGGTTTGTGGGGGAAAAAAATTGCGCGACTGACTGAAGTTTACATTAATAAAGAGAGGTGTTGTAACCTTATATGTGAAGAATAATGTGTTTTTGAACATTCAAGCATAAAAACCTATTCTAGTAGGTCCTAAAAACAAAATCAAGACTTTGTAAAAGGGCATAATATGGCCTCTTTAACTCAGTCTCTAAATTAGTCTAAACATGTCTTTTCTGAATGCCTTTTTAATTGAGCACAGTGTGGTTTTATCATTATAAAATGTTTCTTTACACAATACAAGATGGTTTTTATTACCACATATTTATAAATTTATAATCAATTATAACTATAAAACCTTTCAAGGAACAATGGAGCAACCACCTAAAAGCAAGCAAGCAAACAAACAAACACACACCTGTCAGCAATAGAGGTAGGCTGACGCCCAAGAGGAAAGAGCATCCCACCCCATAAAGATGCGGATAACACCTATAAGAGAAAACCATTAGAGCTACTTAATAATACTAATGTCCAAATATCACAAATGTCCTTTAATAGCAACGTTCTAAGGCAGTTAAAGCATGATGAACAATGTCAAAACCAGAAATATCTGTAACAATATACGTGAATGAAGACCACACGCACCGATCCCCAGATAAATGGTTTGTTAAGCTGCAGCTCAACGTCCTCTTTGAGAAAGCTGGCATCTCCGCCGGTGTATCCTGCCAGCTCCTAAACCAACAGAGCATTGTCCAGACAGTTTTAATCAGTGATGGACATTGTGAGGCAAACTAACGGTGAGCGAAGAAATACAAAACAGCTACTGATAAGTTCTGGGCTGATGTTCAAGTTCACACACCTGGTTGATCCGCAGTAAGGCACCTTTTCGGGGCAGGATGGCAGAGTTCCTGGTGTCTACTACCATGGTGTGCTTGTAAAGAGACAAGAAATCCATGAAATCAGTCTGAAAGGACGGAGCCAAAACTTTAACGCAACAGAGCAGAGCTTACAGAAAGGGCGGATTTAAGAGTGTGTCCGCTCTCCTCTCTCACGGCAAAGGAGGCGCTGCGGGCCAGACATCCCAGCTCACGCCACACACCCTCCCACTTCAGAGTGTGATCCGTCATCCACAGAGGGAACTGCAAGACACACATCGCATTATATCTTTCATTATCACGATTCATTCATTATCATAATCACAAGTCACGTTTAATATCTTACACTGAGCTCTGTAGAAACTCCCCTGTCCGTCTCTTTTAGAGAGCTCCACGGGAACTGGCCGGTGACTTTGTACAGGTTTAGAGTGAAGCTACACAAAGAAAAGATATCTATTTAATATTACTGCTACATTTAAAGCTAAAACGTGCACGTGCATCTTAACATCGAAGAAAAGTTACACACTTCATCTTTAAAGTTTTACGTCGTTTGCAGAAAACATACTTGCGTTCATAATATCCCGACTGTGGTTTAAAGAAGGACAGGCCGTAGGACGTCTCCTTAGTTCCATAGGAAAACTGAAAGGTGAGCTTCTCTCCTCGGCCAATCATATTCGGAAGTTTAATACCCAGGACCTTTAGAGGTACAAACACACAAATGCAGTAACACAATGAAACTACACAGATCATCTAAGAAAGATGATAATTAGTGCTGTAAAATTGATTAATTGCGATATATATATATATATATATATATATATATACATATATGTGTGTGTGTGTATCTATACATTTACAAACTTTTATGTTAGATGCAATTAATCGTGATAAAACGATTTGACAGCACTAATGATAATATAACAATACTCACACTGACTGTAAATGTTATTATAAATATTCATATTAAATATTATTCTATTCATAGCATGAAAGAAAATCTTATTTGAGAGTAAAAGTGCCATTTTAGTACTATGTATATACCAATATAGTGTTTATTCATATTTTGAATGAGCTTTTTTATATTTTCAGTTTTCATTTAAATTTAGATTTTAATATTTCCATCTGGCTTTCATTTCAGTTTTATTTTTAGTCATTTTAGCACTTAAACTTATACATTTATTTCAGTTTTCAAGTTTATTTTTCATCCACTATTTATATATTGTACTTAATTTGAGCTTTTCTTCAGTTACCGAAAACACAACAATAATAACAATGGTCAAAAAGATGATTGACAGGACATTTCACACGTGACTTTGGTACTATTCCTGCAGTGTTGCAATGTGTAGCCACGGCCACAGTAAAATCTCATTGGTCCAAAATCCCATCCATATCACATATGTTATAATTGGCTGTTGGTCATGCAGTATTTTTCAGTGTGGACAGACGTCACACCTGGTTAGGATGCAAAGTAATTTCTGTGTGCATAATGGTTCTTACCATACTGCCTTCATTGTTTCCAACCATGGTATTATAACTGCCTGTAAGTCGTTTAAGCTCAGTAACCTCAAATGTAACATCAAGTCCATTTGGCAGAGCATTGGCTCCTAAAGAGGAGATCAGAAAGACAACATCTTATGAACAACACTGTAGCTGAATGTAAGGCATGGTAGATTCCTCTATGAAATGAAAATGTACTGTGTATACTGTATATATACACACATTTAATACTGATAATAAAAAGGCTGACTTTTGGACCCACTGTTTTTTTCTGTCTTTATGAGTATGTAAATGAGCTGGTGTAGGTTAATATTCTCCAGCACAGTGGTTTGCTTTAAGTACAATTTGTAAATGTCGGAAGTATAGAAGAACGCAACAGCTCAGGACACTTCTACTGTATTAAGGTCTAGTTCGTTTGAAACTGTCCATAACTAAATTGGGCATGAAGATGTTATGGATGCTGTACCTTCTGAGATGTCAATCACCACCTCCACGTCTTTGAATATGCCAAGACGGAGCAACCTCTGTCTGGCCTCATGGGATTTTCTCATCACCTGAACAAAAGACTGGGCTTGTTACCTTGTCTACTAAATTGGTGATCGACCAATAGGGTTTCTTAATGGCTGATATATATGGCCTATTTGATGCTGATACATCGCATACAATTAATGTCAGCACATAAGACATAGCTAGTAATAATTGCATCTATGTATCTAATAATCTATGCATTTACAGACGTTTTTATCCAAAGCAAAAATACAACACGTTAATCTTCAGATCCACCTTGGACCGTTTTGGTCTATCGCTACTCATAATAACCAGTCCTAATAAACACTTTGACCTTCTTGACAGCTCACTTACTTCAACCAGGTTTCTGGCAGTGAAGACATCAGAGATTTCATAGCCCAAGTAATCCTCTTTAGTTCTGCCCAACCCTTCAATGTTGACATGCTGTACAACAACCTAGAAGAGAACAGAGATGTCATAGTGTGAGACTGCAGATTTTTTGACATGATACAACGGTAATACCGTGTTTTTGGACATGCACTATAGTATTCTTGGAAGTACTTTGGAATACAATGTAAATATTATGGCATTGCCATCTAATAGCATAAAAGTTTTATGGTACTTTTTTGTACGGGTGGTACAGTCAGAAATGAAAAGTGGTATATTCATGTTCACTATATTCATGTACCATGACATATACATAGTATAACCATATCCAAAACAAACGAACATGGTAGTATCATTTTATAAGTTTAAAACGATTTAAAAGAAGTCAGTATCAGTATAACACAACTTACATTTTTATTTTCTAAAACCTCTTGCTTAGTTTCTTGCACCGCCTCCATCATTTCCATATCATCTGTGTTGACGCCCAGATCTCGCCCATACATGGGGTAAGAATCCATACTCTACAAAAAAACAAAAAACAAAAAAACATTGCAAATATTCTGCACATATGCATAGCTAATATCCAATGTCATGTACATAAAGACGAGCGGCTTTATTAAACAATACAACAACAAGCAATAAACCAGCACAATAATTCTGAGCACAAGAGGTCACAGGCAAAACAAGAATATTTCACCCTGCGTTTTTAAGAGAACACTTACCCGTGCGTGCACAGTCCCCATTGTTGGTGCAATAATATCCTAAACGCGTTAGAGCCGCTCCGCTGATCGTGGGAATGTAAAATATCGCAGTTATTATGAATCAGCGAACCCAACCCCCTTCAAGGAGGACGCCATGACACGCAACCGCTTGGCGTATCTGCACTGCGATTGGCTAGAATTATGTGACGTCACACACAGGCGGGTCCGCTGTGTCGCGGACGGCGCGTTCCTTTGAGTCGCGCGCGTTCACTCAACTTTTGCAGCGCGTTTCAGACACAGGATTTACTTGTGAAAAGGGCAAATGTAAAAGTTAAGAACTATACATGGAGCGCGTCTTTCAGACCCTCAGAGAGACAATTACTTCACAGCTAGGAGGACTCTGTCTGTCTGTCTGTCTCTCTTTGTTGTTTGTTTGTATGTATGTTAGGGTCTGTCTGTGTTGTAAACCCTATATCGTAGACATGTTTCAAGTCTTGCTGATAATGCGTCAAAGATCTCGTTTTGTTGCCCTGCATGAGCTCACGTAAAAACTATTATTTCTCACTTTAAAAGGCTTCTCACTTTTTCCCCCCTTAAAAAAAAAAAAAGGTTTAATGGTAGCCTACTTCTATTTATTTATTTTTTAAGTTGCCTACCTTGGTATACATGGTTTTTATGGTCATATAAAACCTGGAAATATCAGGGAATTCGTAATTTTCAGGCCTGGAAAAAAATATATTATTAGGCTAATACAATATAATCCTAATATAATATTTAACAGTTATAAAGTAGTAGCCTGGGTTCTTTTTATTTAAATTAAAACAATATATTTTTGTCATTTAGCTTTTTGTGAATGTAAAATGCAATATTTATAAAATTAGATTCAAAAATCATATCCAGTAATTACACGCAACTAGAAAAGTCATTCAAATGAATGCGTCACTGTATAATGGCATAACCACAGTCCTTTTGACAATGTGTGTACTGCCATTCCGTCGGCAGGGGGCAGTATGACCTCTCCTGTAATTGGTATTTTATTGATTACCTGGCTTTAAATAAGCAGCTACTCTCACACAACCAAAACTCAAAAGCGATTTTTCTTTTTGTTGAACTATAAAGTTCAACTTTTAACATTCTGAGATGATTAGATTAATCCAAACTGAGAAACCCTTTAAGTAGGCAATGTTTAAATGTCCATTTAACAATTCCCTACTGGGAAATGCTATAGATATGCTATCAGTTACATTTGTTAAATTTATTGTCATAATTCAGACTGTTATTGCTTTTGAACTTTTTCATATGACATATAATGACCCTATCTATCTATCTATCTATCTATCTATCTATCTATCTATCTATCTATCTATCTATCTATCTATCTATCTATCTATCTATCTATCTAGATTTAGGCGCGCAGAGAGAGAGAGAGAGAGAGAGAGAGAGAGAGAGAGCTCTCTGTGCCTCTCTCTCTCTCTCTCTCTCTCTCTCTCTCTGTCCCCCTTTCTTCCACCTCCCATCTCCTCCTCAAATGTGCGCAAGCCAATCAGCAGGCGGCTGGAGCTCTCGTGCTCTCTCTGCCAGCAGCAGAAATCCTTCTTATCAAAGAAACGCACAACTGGAGAAGTCCATTCACTCACAGCCTCTAACCATGGGTCCTGCCTGCTTCTCCTGGGACGTCTGTTTGTTTTTCCTCCTCATAAATACTTTGGATGTCATGGGAAATGTTGCAGTCGCAGGTAAGTGTTCCATTCTATTAATAATTTTTTCTGTATCTTTCACATCATTTTTACTTTACACATAAACTTTTAACACCTGATATTGGCTATAATTCAGTGGTTGCATGTTTGTATGCAAATTATTTCAGTGTAATTGCAACAAATTCTGTATTATTAATTATTATTGCATTCATCTAAAAAAAAAAAAAATTGTCATGATATTTAAAATATTGCGCTCTCGTTATTGACATAAGACGGAATAAGGCATTTGAACGCGTTTAACGCGCAGTTTTATGCTCTTGATATTTCTTAAGGAGAGCTCCTCGAACTCCCATAGGGTCTATAGGAACATGAGCCGCCCTGATGGGGTCTGTCCGGGGGGCTTATCGACCCCTCACTCCTCCACCACCATCAATACGCATTGTGTCTCTCCATAATGAATGCCTGGAAAAAAGTCAATAATGATACAAACAATAAAAACTGTCTGTTAGTTCTTTTTAACCACGACACGACTGAAGGATTTGTGGTATTTTATATTTTCATGTGTGTATTTTAGGTCAGACACAATGATTTTGCAAATAAACCGAGATGAATGACTCATCTCCAAATGAGTCTGACTATTGCGCATAACGGACTTTTGGTTTTCCCGGTTTTCAGTCTTTTTAAATAGACAGCACTTTAACAGATTAAAGTTATGGAATGCACAAACAAAACTTTAGAAAGGATTCTCTGTTTTTCTCTCTCTCACACACACACTTCATGTGTATTTATGGCTTGGATGTAAAGAGCGCACCGTTGCGCAAAAGGTGATTTTTACGTTTGCGTAAAGTTTAAAGAATTCACACGATTTCATGAAAAGACAAAGAAGAGTTTTTTTGGGGGGGGGGGGGGTAGTGGTGTGTCACTGTTGGGGTGACAGGATTGAGTCTACACATCAATAACCAACCAAACCACCTCCTTAACCTCTTCAAAAAGACAAAATCTCCTAATTTAGCTTTCCAACAGTCTGCTCATTCATTCATTCATTCACCTCTGTATCTGGCGCATGAATGAGCATCATTTCTGCTTTTTAGGTGTATCAATATATCACTTTATTGGACCGTTTTTCTTGGCTAAAAAGGCTAAACTTCTTCCTTCCGGACTGCCCTTGTCCTGTCTCAATAAGATTTTGTCATTTTTATTCTGTTCTGTTCAGTTTCACCTGTCTAAACCAGCAATAAGATCCCCATAAGAGAAAGTAACCTGTTCTCAGAACAGACAAAGAGTAACATTTACCACACCCTGAATCTCCTGTCAAAAGAAACACATAAAACATAGATTTTTCATTAAAGTCAATGTCTATCTAATTCAGTTTGATGAGATTGTCTTTTGTTAGATGGGTATGTGCTGCACTGAGAAGGATTAGTTGTTTCTGGAACTCATTCCTGCTCTTCTGTTTGAATGTTATTCGGTTTTGTAACCAATATGAATGAAACTGAAAGATTAATGTAATGACCCTTCTCTGTTTTCTTATTTGTATTGTACTGATTTAAATAGAGAGGCTGTCATGCTTTTAGAAACTGACCTACTATTGAAGCATTAGATTTTCGGCTGCCTTAAACCAAAAATAGGCACTTTATAAAGCATCTTCATCTAGTGAGTTCTCTATTATTTGTTGACACTATTATCCTTTCAGATCGATGTGTAACAAGCATTCAGCTAAATCTTATCCCATGTGATTACTCCACAGATGCCGACGAGTGCTCCGAAGCCACAGATGACTGTCACATCGACGCTCTCTGCCAGAACACTCCGAAGTCCTTCAAGTGCATCTGCAAGACTGGTTACAAGGGAGATGGCAAGCACTGCGAAGGTGGGCCAGACAGATCTCTCTCCTTCTGTTTCGCTCGTTCCGTCCCTGTCCGCCCGTCTCTCGCTGTCTCTCACACACACACACACACACACACTCAGTCAGGTCATCCAGCTGTTCTCTAGATCCTGCTGTGGGTCTTAATTAGTGAGGAGGAAGTTCAGTGTTAGGGTGAGAGGTGCTGGGAGGCCAAAACCTGCTCCAGTCTTTACACCTCCCTCTCCTGTTCTGCTCGAGAGCACAGCACAGCTGGAGCCAACACACACACACACACACACACACACACACACACACACACACACACGATCAGAGCGGATCACACTCACACATTCACTGAAACACTCATAGACACACATATACATCACGCCACATCTCTGTACACTCATATACATCTATTGAGCAGGTAATGGACATAGAACAATTTAGTAGTTGATCGGTATAGGTTATTTAATAGCTAATGTGATTTTTGAAGAACATAGTGACTGGAGAACAAAACAGTGATTGTCTAATTTATTAAATAATTTGTATATTTTTTCAATAAGGATGATATATATGCATTATATTACAAAAAATGATCTACAATATGTATTTTTCCAAAAAAAAGTTTTTTTTTTCTTTTTCAGAATTATAGATTGGCATTACAAAAATGTATATAAAATATGCATTTTTCCTCATACATTTCTTTCATTAAATTATATGTTTGCATAATATTAAAAATGTTATATACGATATGCATTTTTCTAAATCAATGTTTTTCCTTTACAAAATATGTTATCAGCATAACACTTTAAGTGAAAAAAATATTTTATTCATTATTTGGTTATCCTCTAATATTGTATAATGAAATACTCAAAGTTTATGCTCTATTTCTTATTTTATACTCTCAATTTCACACTTTCGTTTCATGGCTGAGCAGGTGCAGGGTGCAGTTATTGATAAATCAAGTGATGATTTTTAGGTCCAGGTTAAGTTAACCCAGGATGAAATTGTATTCAAGGATCTTGAATTTAACCATTTGTGCAAACGCACTCTCTCACGCACGCACACACACACACACACTTCTCTGACTTCTAGCTGGTGCGATTAAAGACTGCGAGCTCCATGGGCGTAATTGAGTTTGTGTGTGTCAGAGTATCACTGAGGTGCACCGAGCATGATGGACACTTTTAGAGCTGACAAACAGTCGGGTTATTCTCTCTCCCTGCTGTTTCCTGTTATTGTACGCTGTGTTCTTCATCTGTGGATTCTAGATTGTTCGTTTTGCCGCACTCTCTCCCCGTTTCACCCACATGTGTGGAGCTTGTGTTTCAGGAAAAGGGTGAAATGAGCTCTCTACCTATTATGAAACCCGAAACCAATTCTCAGTTGCATTAATGAATTAGGTGGATGTGAAACGGCATTGCACCAGACTGCTCTTCAGTTAGCGCTTGATACTCCTGTCTGAGGCCAGACAGCGTGGGCTAGAACAACATCTTTTTATTTCTCTAAGGAAACACGGGGAATGTTCTGGACTTTACAGAAGCCTTTTCCTCCCACCTTCAAACCGCAGTCTATGGTCGCGGGGCAATGAGGCTGTCAGTTATGTGGAGTCCGACCGGTCTGCTTTAGTCTATGCGTGCGTCTCTTCTCTTTTTTTTTTTCTTCTTTTCTTCTTGCTCTTATTCTGTCTGAGCGGACATTCCGTCCACAGTGTAATGTGGTGTATTGTGGGGAGTGGGGGGGCTGTTTTGTCTGGAGCAAAAAAAATCCCATTAACACCCCCAATACCCACCCTTTAATTAAAGCCCTGCGTGTTTGGCTTTGAAGAAAATTAAGAAAATGCTTGCTAACACTCTAATGCAGTCATCGTGTCTGTCTGCACATTAGTGTTACATGAAGTCTGTTGAGCATGAGGACATTCAGAACCCATCTCTTCAATATCTCAATTGTTTCTTGTAGACAACAAATAGGCTAAATGGAGACTTTTAGCTGAAGTCTCCTGCTTTTTAGATGTTTCTCCTCTGAAAAGATCCTAGCAATCCAGGTGTGTCGCAGAAAATGTCTTAAACTGTGCTCTTATTAACCAAAAGTACATTTATTTTGCTCGGAGATTGGTCTTTGGTAGACCTTTGGCCCTGTTTACACCTGGTATTAAGATGCGTTTTGCTCGATCGGATCACAAGTAGATGTGGGAGACATTTTCCTATTTACACCTGGTGTTTTAATCTGTCTCTTTTGCCCACTTTCAACCACTTCTGTTCTGATTTCTTCGAGAGGAGGGTCTACTGGCGGGTACATTTATGGGCTTTTTCAGATCTTTTGCGGCTATTCGAACACATTCGACCACATGAGCGTTTACACTACCAAAGCAATCCGGTCGAATGCGTTTTCGACCACCTCTGGAAGTTGTTGAAAACGTTTTAGACCCCATTTACACCTGTATTTAGCGTCGTTGACTTGTGATCTGATCGATCAAACGCATGTGGGTGTAAACAGGGCCTCTGTCTCAGCAGTTTCTCATAATTGCAGACCATTCATTAGAAAAAATAATCATAAATAAGATCTACTGACCGTCTCAGTTGTTTCTCCTATACACCAATGAGATGAAATGGAGGTCAGATGGAGTCTCCTGATTTCTCAGGTGTTTCTCCTAAGAAAAAGACCCCAGTAATCTCAAATGTGTCTCATCTGAAGTTTCAGAAGAGATCTCAACAGTGTCATGTGCTCAGATTTGCCAACATACCAAAGTCTGCAAAAGATCTCAAATGTTTCTCATCTAATTTCTTTAAGATCATATAATCTGAGCTATGCTATTCACATTAATTTGAATTTATAGCTCTACACCCTTCCTATATGTCGACTATTTCTCCTAAGTAGTTTCAGAAAGGTTTCCTTTGGGTTTTCTAAATAAATATTAGTTTAAGTCTTTGTGGTGACTGCTCAGTAAATTCAGTCAGCTGGTCCCCAAGCCCACTGCAATTCATTATTGCCTTTTTAGCTTTGTGCTCATATAGAATTATTGAATATATTTGCTATTGTTTGAATCTTTAACATGGTTTTTATAATGTATTGCAGATAAACCTCACTTTAACTGGTGATATACAGACACAACAAAACTGTAATTTAATTGTAATTGTGACATTTGAAAAGTGCTGCTTCTCTACTATCATGCGTGATTCTGAATATTGTTTTGCATGTTTCTGTCATTGTAAAGTCAAGGGATATGTTGTCTGTGATTTGTAAACCTGCTTTGCGTTATGTATTTGATGTTTTTTTAGGGCTGGTAGACTTCATTTAAACACTGTAAAATGCATCTAATGGTTTTTCCTACAGTAGACGGCACTATGCAATTAAAATGCCTTTTGTAGGTTCATTCCCCTCAAAACGTAAACACAGTGGCTTTGTGCCAGTGTCAAAACATTGCTCTGTTTGTTTGAGCATCCCGACCAGCATGACACAGCAACATTGGCTCAACCAATGCCGTGAGTTGGGGGCGGGACTATTGGTTTGTTTGACTAATGAAAGGGAAACTCATTTTCATTTGGCGACTTTGAAATGACACAGTACTGACTCAGTTTATATGCTTTAAAGACAAAATATTATAATTATATATATACAAATTATGGCATGAGATGACATAGTCATGGCATAGCACTTCCTTCCTAACCCTTTTGGGTTTTATTGATTATGCAAATTGATTAATTGATGAGCTTTCTCAGTTGGGAAGCTCAGAAGGGAATCCCCACAGATCTTAAATCCCCAGAGGCTAGTGTGGGGATTTCACTGCTGGGTTTATTTGCAGGGTAGGGAAAGAGATTAAACAAAGCTTGTAAAGATGACTCAGCATCGGGACTATGGGTCAGTCAGTTTAACCTGGAGAAAATGGTCTTGTCCGCCTTTTTATTCATTCTTTCTCTCATTCCCTCCATCCTCTTTTTATACCTGTGAAAGAGGACGAATTGTCGCTGCTTTACTGAATAAGTGCCCTAGTCTCTGCTTGTGTGTAGACTGAGATGGATTGTGTGTGTAGTTGTGTTTCTGAGTGTGTGTTTGTATGTTTCGATGAGAAAATGATAGATAAGGGCATGGGGGGTGGTGAGGTAGAGACAGATAAATGGAATGAGAGATGAAGGTGTCGGCCCATTACTAGGCCATTGTCTGCCTGGTGTCTGCGGACTCATCACAGAGCTGTCAATGCTCTGATTGGCTGAGTGTGCCCACCATTCATCCCTGACCCTCCCCTCACAGGACACTTCAGTCTCTTTACTGCTTTATGTGCCACCACACGCGCGCGCACACACACACACACACACACACTGAAAATCTTAAAATCATAAAATCATTACAGGACAGTTACAAAATGAAAATTGTGGAGTGGCATATAATTAATCTAAAACTTTTTTTAAACAGCATTTTTAATTATTCTATAGTTGTTATCATTCAAAAGTTTGGGGTGAGTAAAAGTGTCAGTAAATATATTTTTTAACGTTACAAAGATTTATATTTCAAACATATGCTGTTCTCTTGAACTTTCTATTCATAAAAAAAACAAAAAAACTTTGTTTTCAACATTGATAAATAAATTAGCTTATTAGAATGAATTCTGAAGTGTCATGTGACATTGACAGTTGGACTAATGGTTATTGAAAATTCAGCTTTGCCATCTCAGGAATAAATTATATATTGAAATATGTTTTTTTTAAGTTGTCATTTTCACATTGTATTTTTGATCAAATAAATGCAGCCTTGCACAAGGACGATAACTATAATGATAATGGAATAGTTCTAAAATAAGATATAGTTATTTTTTATATAGTTATGATAAAAAAAATCATTCTGAATATAAAAGAATAGCATTCTACACGACAACAACGGCACAGAAGAACGATTTTCCAGCTGATGAATGAGAAAAACAATGACAGCTCGAGCATTTAAAGTGGCAGATGACAAAACTGCATGATAAACAGAATGATATCGTCCGCGGATGTGGAATCTAATATTGTTATCTTTATAATTATTGTTCTTTGTGTGAATGGGCCTTAAGGGACTTCATTCAAAAACAATTTTTAAAAATCCTACCGGTAATGTAAACTTTTTATGGCATCATATTAATTGAGACTGCATGCAATATTTGCACTTTTTTCACTTTTATAGAAAATGTTTTGCTTTGTTTCACAGGACCTTCGGGAAAGATTACAAAATTATCCTTTACAGTATAGCTGAGACAAACATTGCCCCTTATTCAGTACATATGTAGAGCTAAACCTAAAATCTTTATGTCGAAGGTTCAACCTAACTGTGAATGTGTGATTTCTGAAACAGAGTTTTATTTATAATAACGTGCAAATTAATTATGAAGGAAGGACTAACATTTTGTTTAAAAGTTGCATTCAAAATCTACTTGCCTCCAAAAATGTAAGGAGACACAGATTTCAGTTTATATGGGCATTACACTTCTTTACTGTTATCTGCTATAGCTCACCAGTACTAAATAACAGGAGTGGGAAACTTTACAAAAACACACATTAGCAAGGTGTCATTGTTTGTCCCTTTCCTAAGTTATGAAAATGGCTTTTTGCAGTACCCCTCCTTCCTTTGCTCCCTGCATGGCACGTTTTTCAGCAGTTAGGATTTGGGCATGTGTATATTAGGCCATAGGGGTGTTGAGGTGTTGCCTCCCGCGGGCTCCACCCCTGCTGAGGTGTTAGCGGAGGTGCTTAATCTGCCTGATGGGATGTTGAGCGTAAACACTTCTCCTTCAATTAGAGATCAGCTCGTGTCAACGGCGGAAATGGCGACCTGTTAGCAGCCCGACCTGTCAGCTCGCTGCCGGCCCGTATCAACAACAGCTCCGGGACAGGAAGTCTGTCAGCTGGAAGCTAACTAGCCGTCCCGCTCTTTAACATCCCCGTCCCCCTCACACCTTCACTGGCAGCTCATATACAGCTTGTAACCCTTGCTAACGGCCACAACACGCACGGACACCTAAAAACACTGTCACCTCGACTCTCGCTCGTTTTCTTACAGTTCTCGGGATGGATTGTCTTTATAATGCATTAGTGTAATGCCACTGACGGACATATTGTGTCTCATTCAGTTCAATTGTGTGGATTCATTTGAACTTCATTTGAAATTCCACCCTGTTCATGACACATATGATACACACATGAATTTGTGCCTTGTTATAATTTTAATGAATTTGGAGTATTTTAAATAAGCGACTACATGCTTGATAGGTCATTTGCATAGAATACGCCCAAACCATCTCCATCTTGTACAGCATTTCGTCACTCACAGCAAACATATGACACTATCTTAAGACACGCTCGCCTGAGAGTACACGCAGAAACATCCTCAAGCAATACTATAAGTGTGCCATCCTCAAAACCACTTTAAACACAATAAACACCTTTAATACAGATCCATATATTACAGGCCTCTCATTAGGAAGCTGTACACACACGTATCTGCGTTTTTTTATACAGAGGAACCTTGCAGCTCAAGCTATTATGCACCTTTTCTTACTCTATAGCCTAAATTATGAAATATAGATTGAATATCTATGTATTAAAGTTCATCTTAACGTGATTTATAAGGCCACCCAGAGTATGTGATTTTTGCATAAATTGCATCTTAAAGTAAAGTAAAGTTCATGAAAGTGTATCGTGTGTTTTTTTTTTTTATTAAAACGTTCACACACACTTAGTGAATGAGACTCAATGTGTTATTTTAAAGTCATTTCACAATGTGAAAAAATTGGGTCATGAAGCGCTCTTCAGGAGCATGTTCACTAAAACGGTAATGAAACATGAACCTTTTGTTTGCTCCAGAGTGTTTATGGATGTTTTCATGATGAGTTGGCTCAGGGTTTGTCTACTGTGATGGCCCTTTTTCCTCAAAATAAGCCAAAACCGACACTCTTTGATAGACAAAAGAAATAAACAACAAATAAAATACTAGTGAAGTATTTATGCCTCCATAATTTTAGTGTATATCTGTGTGTGTATGATTTGTGTTTGTGGCATGAGCATGTGCGCTTGAATGTGTGTTACTGTGAGCTCGAAATTTGACTGTCTAAATAGATTTTCAGTTTTGCAAAGAAAAACAAAACATTCTTAAACGCAGTTCTCACTGTCCTCAAAGCCACAGTTGCACAACGTGAGTGTTATTTGTGGGAAATAATGTGGATATTTTTAGTTTGTGCCGTATGTCTCCAAGTGCACAAGCCAGGTTTATTAAATCACACACTCCGAGGTATACAGAACACGAAGCAGATACCCGCTATCATTGTCTGGCAGAGAACAGACACGTTCTGTCTATCTGATTTCAATGTATTCAAGTGTGTGAGTGAAAGAGAAAGAAATATTGTGTTTATTTTAGTGTCCCCACTTACGTCTGTCTGCTGTACAGACTCATGGCCCTAATGGAGGC
Organism: Leuciscus leuciscus; assembly: GCF_965113295.1. NCBI lineage: Eukaryota > Metazoa > Chordata > Actinopteri > Cypriniformes > Leuciscidae > Leuciscus > Leuciscus leuciscus. The sequence goes on along the minus strand of NC_138728.1, from coordinate 6,707,086 downwards.
TTGTTTCATAAGCCAACTGTTCCTAAAACTTCCTATTTAACCTCTGCTTAGTATCACTAACATGATTTGACTTTTTAGTAGTCTTAAGAGTTAACCTAAGGGGTTAACAAACCCCTAACCTAAGTGTTAAACTTCGGTGTGTAACTCATACTGTTTGTGTTATGGACATTTGTCTGATCTGTACTGACTCAATGTGATGTTTTGTGTTTACTGACTCAATTGTGTGTGTGTGTGTGCTGTCTTTTCCAGATATGGACGAGTGTGAAAACGACTACAATGGCGGATGTGTTCACGACTGCATCAATATCCCCGGGAACTACAGGTGCACATGCTACGATGGATTCATGCTGGCAGACGACGGGCACAACTGTCTTGGTAAGACGCTAGAGAGAAAAATACACACTCGGTTGCCTCTCTTGACGGATTTACAGATGAGCTACTCCCTTGTCATCTCTTTGCCCGGCTAATGACCTCTGTAATGACCCCCTCCGCATACGTAAACAAATCAGCCTCGGCGATCTTTCCGTGCAGCGCCTCGGAAAAGGCCAGCCGAGTGCGTCTAGCGCCAGTATTCCATCCCCGTTCTGACAGGAGCACGCCAACAGGAACCTTGCGATTATTTTCATCTCTTAAAAATGTCACCCAAATGTCACCAGTGGCGCAATCGCCTCCAATTCCCAGAAATCGGCAGTCAGGTCCGATGTTTATGTTAGCGGTTAAAAATGGAAGTAGGGGAAGAAAAGGCTGAGAGAAAATTAATAACTTGGCATCTCATATTTATTGAAATAGTTCAAAGATGAAATTCCATGACCCGGAGAGTTAGGTCCGGGTCTCATGGTTTTTGCTGGATTGCTGTGGGGATTCAGGAATTCGTTAAAAAGTGTGTTTTTTGTAGCGAGTCCGTCTGCGTTACTGCTCTAAGTGAGTGCAGATGTGTCTTTGGTCAAAAGCGACTTATCAACCTGAAGTGTGGTGGCTCTCTATAGTGTCACTGTGACCACGTATTTCAGTGTCGCGAGAGATAAAGATGTTCGTCTTAGCAAGCTGGATGAAGAACTTGAACCGCTTTCATCTCATCTCCTCTCTGCTCTCATAATCCAAAGCAAATATGTGTGCCGAGCGGAGTTTCAGGATGCTGAGGTCATCATTTTTCATTAGACGTTGTAATGATGATGGATCCCAGAGCAGGACATCAGGGCTCAGACCTTCAGAGACCTTTAGCGCCTCCTCTGCCTTGCTACAACAGCTTGCACAATTTCATCAGATTTCTTTTCCTAATATTTTTCCATTTCAAACCAAAACTGTGGTGTACAGTGATGACATCAGATAGTAATACCATGGTTTTTGATATTACGTACTACTTAAAGGTGAAGTATGTAGTTTCCAACGCGATCTTGTGAGAATTCGTAAGTATTGCACTAGTTGGCGATTTCGTATGTACAATTAAACGTATGATTTGTAGGTGAAGTTTGTGTCCATGAATGCTTTTTTTCCCCCGAGGCTAGTGTATTTTTCCAATTGGTTTCAATGGGAGTGCCGTGTTTTTTTACAACGCCAGCAACTTGACGAGGTGCTTGATCAGTCTAGTGTTTTTTTTACGGTCGAGAGTTGAAGAATATTAAACTTTGAGTAAAACACAGCGCTCATCAATGTCACTTTTTACCTAGTCGTCCAATCACAGTGAAGGAGGGACGGGACAAATACCACAGTGACCAACCGCGCCACATCCTGCTGGGACAACAGCAACAGAAGACAACAAGAGGCACAACAACGGAACAAAATCATTGAAAACAAGAGCAAATGCTTAATTTTTATATTCAGAAACAAACTGTCTGGGAAATCAGATATATCAGATATATTCGTATATAGCACATATAGCATCTCAACTAAAAAAAATACTCTCAAGTGCCCGCATCAAGACGTTTTCAGAAGAGCGCTGGTGTTTTCAGCTGGCTAAAAACTTTGTATGATCCGAGTGATTTGTAAGTAAAACATGACAATGAAGGTCCACCTCTAATCACACCCCAGTTGACAATATTGTATGAATATTGGCCAATGAAAGCTGTGATGGAATCCAGATCTTCTGCTGTCAGTGTGAAGGTCTGGCTACGTGTGACTTGTGGAACATAAGCAGATTGCAAAAAAAAAAAAAAAAACGTATGAATGAGATTGTACGAATTCATAAGAAATCGAAACCAATTTACTAAAATACTTACAAACTGTCATAATTTCTGTGCCACTAGAAGCCCCTAACAGAACATGTGAAAAGCAATGAATGTTTGCAAACAGTCCCTTCGATTTCTATTCTTAGGCCAAAAAATAGTCCCGCCTCCAAATCACACAATTGGTTGAGCCACTATTGCGAACATTTGCTCTTCATTTTGTTGCAATTGTGCGAACAAAATCAGGCAGGTCAATGCATTCATGTTAATCTGAGCAAAATCACTTGAATTCAAGTCTTCTATGCTTTCTGAATTCATAGGTATAAACTTTAACAGATTGGCCTTAAACACGCAAGGTGATTCTAGTGACGTGGGGATTACACAACACACATTTAATGACTATTTACATTGTACTCCCAGTTATTTCTTAGAATACTATGGTCCAGCCATGGTACTATGTCCAAAAAAACCAAGGTATTACCATAATACATTGTCTTAAACTGTGATAATGCTATATGTTACTCTATTTCTATGACTCTTTCCTTCATAATCAAACCATTCTTTACTTTCTCTAACTTTTCTTTTTATCCTTCTTCTCCTTAAAATCTCTCTCTTTCTTCCATTCTGTCTTTGCACACACTCTCCCTCTCTCTCCGCATTTTCTTGGTTATCTTGGCTGTGGGTCTCTTTGGAGTAACTCCAGGCTGTTTCCCTAGAGGCGATAGACTTGCCTTCTATTTGACATCTTTATTGTGGAATGTCTCAAATACAAGCCTAAATGATGGCTCTGGGAACTAAGACAAGGCCGTAGAGGGCCATCAGCGGCATTGCGGGGGCTCTCCTGTCCGAGCCCCCCTCCTTCTGCTGCTCTTGTTATGCCTTTCCCTCCGCTTCCAGTTTTCTGTCTGACTCGCTACTTTTCTATTCCCCTTTTTTCTGTCTTGTCCTCTCTCCTGGATTGAATCTGTTTCTGTCTGTCTTTGTCTCAGCCCCTGTCCTCCACCTCTACCTAGAAATAGATTGACACAGAAAAAGTGAATCATTTAGAGATTTTACTCTCCTTGTCCTCTTCTTTGACTTGCATGCAGTATCAGTCACTTTAATCTTCGTTTGAGAGGTTTAAATGAAAGATTTGTGGCTTAAAGTTTATTACCACATGAAATGATTCCAACTTGTCCCTCAGTTTTTAAAAAAGGGCTAAAATTGCCTTTAGATCTTAACTTGTGCTGAACTCGAAACACTCAATGAAACACTTTCACACACACGTCATATGGCGCTTTGTAACGTTTCCTCCTCATGCACTCTCTTATGTCTGCTTAATGCTGATGTTTCTCATTCACACATCATCTGTGTGTGTTTGTTTGCTCTTTCAAAACCTCATTCGTTCTCATTGGCGCTTTACCGTCATATGAAGTGTTGTCATAGCACCCCTCATGTTTCTCACTGGCATGTGTGCGCATTATGGCAAGTTCAGATGGAAGTGAAACCTACAAACTATTGACCTTCTCGAAAGGTTAAATGAATCATGTTTATGACGACCTTTTCCTCTAATCTCTTTTTTGTCTATTTGACATTCTCTTTCTATTTAATTTTCTCCAAGTATGTATTGCTTAACCTTTTCCAACTCACTTCTACATAATTAATGGCTTCTTTTTAACTCAATTTTTACATTTTCTGATGAAAATGCAATTGGTGTCTGCTCATACAAAACTTAGCGTCACAAGGATGTTGTGGACGGTTGCTATGTAGTTATTAAAGTGTTTTAAGTGCTTGCTTGGGTGTTAGTTTAAAAGTATAATCATAAATCGTAAAGTTGTAATTGTGTAAGCTGCAGTTACAAGAAGTTTAGAAATGGGCTTTCATAGATCTTAGCTATTTAAAATGACATTATGTGAGGGGCTAAGCCATTTGGCATAATATTTTTAAGCAACTTCAGAGACAAATGGCCAGAAAGTGTATGACTTGTATTCACTGTACTTGGGCTATAGTTAGATTCTTTTCAGCCACCAATAATAGTACTCGGTTTAAAAGTAGTTTTGTTTAAAACCATTCCACATACACCCAACCAAAAGTAATAGCACATAGGATGAGCAATAGCAATAGTGATGCTTGCCTTAATGTGGCTTGTGCCTCTGATTACGCTCTGCATAAACACACACACACACACACACACATTCACAGAGTGTGTTCAAACAAACCTACTGAGCGCTAACCAAACCGCAAGCTCTTTGAAATGGGACGGAAATCAGTGCTGTGGCTTGTCTGCCTGGCTGATCTTGTGTAGGAAGTCGTTTTAGATCTCCACATGTTAACAAGTTAAAGCTTTAATTGATTTAAGATTGGCTAATGGGGAGCTGATTAAAGAGCGTTTTACTGCAGTTCCTCTGTCTTTTTCATTTCCATTCTTATTTGTTTTCGCTCTATGTGCAGGCAGCTGGACTCAATGTGTTGATCATTTGGCCCTTTTTTTTTATGAATGCCTGCGTTGCCGCTGCTGTTTATTTATCTTTTGGCTGCTTTTCCCCTCTCGTTCCAACATCAGAATGGGAGAAGAGAACTCATATAGTTAGAATTACAACTCGGGTGATGTTGTAACTGAGGTCACTTTAAACAAGAGAATTCTCAGTATACTATTCTGTTGAGTTGTGTTCACTTCACTTCGATTCACTTCAGTTTAGTTCAATTCAGGTCTTTTCTGTTCGCTTCTCTTCTATTGAATTCATTTCACTTCATTTCTATTTTATTTTGTTCTGTTTGTGTTGCTTCGCTTCACTTCTTCATGTCACTATTGTTCTGTTCTCTTGGCTTTGCTTTACTTTCTGTTCTGTTCTGTTCACTTCTGTTGAGTTAATTTCTCTTCACTTCCATTTTGTCCTTTTCTGTTTTTCACTTCACTTTGCTTTACTTTACTTCACTTCACTTCACTTCACTTCACTTCACTTCACTTCACTTCACTTCACTTCACTTCACTTCACTTCACTTCACTTCACTTCACTCGTGTTCTGTTGTTCTCAATTCTTTTTAAGTTCATTTCACTTCAATTTTGTTGTGTTCTGTCCTCTTCTGTTCTGTTAACTTTTGTTGAGTTAATTTCACTTCACTTCTATATTGTCTTGTTTGGTTTGTCGCTTAACTTTGCTTCTGTTCAGTTCATTTCTTAATTTCACTTCTATTCTGTCCTCTTCTGTTCTGTTAACTTCTGTTAAGGTAATGTCACTTCTTCTATTTTGTCTTGTTCTGTTCATTTCTCTACTGTTCTGTTCTGTTTACTTCACCTCCGTTTACATCTGTTGAGTTAATTTCACTTCACTTCTGTTCAGTTCTTTTGTGTTCTGTTTACTTCTGTTCCATTTAGTTTTCTTCACTTCTCACTTCTCACCTCTTACTCTTTTTTTTGTTTTGCTCTTTCACTTTTATTCTGTCCTCTATTTCACTCTTAATTTCCTCCTCCCTCATCCTTCCTCTCTCTCTCTCTCTCTCTCTCTCTCTCTCTCTCTCTCTCTCTCTCTCTCTCTCTCGCTCTCTCTCGCTCTCTCTCGCTCTCTCTCTCTCTCCTGTTGTGTCATGTCATCTTAGATCTTTTCCAAATTAAAGTTTACACAAGAGCAATCAAACAAAACAAAAGCATTCTAGTTTAAACTTGCAGGCCGGGATGCCAGGGCTCTTGTTTAAATTTTGGCAGAGAGTGCCTTAATTGAGAGATGACAGCTGAAATGTTATTTTTTCCCCTCCTTTTAAAGCAAGAGAGTGCTGTCACACTGATGATATCTGTTTCCATTTCCACATTAAACACGGCACACAACACGCTCGCAGCTATAGAGTCACTCGAGACAGAGGCAGCCAGCATGTCTTCTCCAAACCCTCCTATCAAATATTACTCTTGTCCGTAAATAAGAAGCAAGCCACAACCACTGGATTGTAACATGCGGCAATAAAGAGATAAAAGCTTGTGATCTGGGTGGCCTTATATGTGATATTTCCCTGCATCTATTCCGGCAACCTACAAAATAGCAACATGTAATTTTATTAGAAGGGTCAAGGTGAGATATCATCCACAATGTTGCATTAATTCTTTAAATACTGGTAAACACTGTAAATGAAGATTGCAAAATGTTTTTTTTTTTAAAGAAATTAATACTTTTATTCAGTAAGGACATATTAAATTCTGTGTCTTTAGCAGTAAATCATATCTGGGAATCAGGAAACTTAAAATATTTGTTTGCTCTCTTAATCCCTTCTAATCCCAATTGAGACATTAATGAGATCTCAATTGGTATTGTTCTTTCCTAAAAGTTTGCTTAAGTATCTTGAGCTCCGTTTATGCGGTTATTAAAGCAAGATCTGTTTGATTTAACTCAAATTATATTATTCTGGTAATGTCATTCATAATTCAATTAAATAAATCAATGTGAAATAGAAAAGTTTTCACTAGAAATCTCATATTTTTAAACCCGACTACGTGATACAAAAAGCTTTCGGTTCCTGGGGAAGACAGGGATTCCTCTGTGGTCGAGGGCATAAAGACCCCCTCTCTCGAAGGGTACAGTAGGACAGTAAAGGCCTTGCTGTCCTGGCTGTGTTACGAGATGCCCCTGCCGATGCTAAAATAAGAGTTATGTCGCCAGGTAAAGCCAGGAGCCACATAATAAACCACTGTGACCAAATTAAACCATGAAAAGTGGTTGTGTTTGCATGTTGTGGATGAGTGTATGAATGCATGTCCTACATTCACGCATGTCTTTCGGCCGATGCATTTTGGTATCATCGTCACTAATTAGGACGTCACGAGGAAGAAATAGAAAATGGATAGAATGTCCAGACATTAGCTATAATGTTAGCCCAAATAAAGTGTACAAAACAATGAGATCCACTCAGGACACCAGTTAGTCAGTTAGTCTCCATTAGCACAGCTGATTTAGCTTGTACGCTACATGGGACGTTGTTGAAGTCAGTGGGCAGATGAGTGTGCTTTTGTGCCGCTAACAGCTGTAGAGGTCTTTACATACACAAATAAAGAGCTCGTAAAACTCGCCGCCTCTCAACACACTCCAGAAAGACAGGGCTGTAAACACAAACACACGTCCACATTAGGTGTCACACAACATGTAAATGTGACACGGTGTGGAAACAGACACTGCAATCTCTCTCCACACACAACATGTTTGTGAACGCAGCGCTGGTAATTCATCTATAACAGTTGAGGAAACCAACGCCTCATTTACCAAAGCTTTGATGCTCATTCAGCCTTCCAGTGTACAACATTCAATAGTTTTATAAGTGGCTTGTAAACAACAGAACCAGATTATACTAAACAGGCTGACAACGCATACTCTTACACTCGATCATGTGTTCTCACACAGAGGATGCAGGGAATCAGGCGACACAGATTCAGCTTTTGTTGAATATAGGCTGCAATCAGGCTGTAGTGAAGCGATTCAGAGGATCAAATGCCAGAGGAGGAAAAAACTATGTGATCTTAAACTTTATTAGTTATAATAACAAGTTTTTAATTATAAAAATGTAATGGCTATCAGCCCATTCATAAACATTACATAATCTTTTTAAAATGACCCTACTATATAAATTATTTCGTTCTTCACTTTTTGTTCAGTCTAGCTTTGACATTTTCCATATTAAAGCATGATTCAATAAAGCATTTTAAAATCACAGTTATACATTTTTTTTGTAAAAAAATTCTGTCTTGCTGCTAGTTATTTAATTTTATTATTTATTTTTAAATTGTACTTTATTTTATTTCAATGTTTGAGTAATACTACCATAATTTACTTATGCTGTCTATATAAATTATAGGTGAATTAATTACAAAAGTTTAGTTTAGTTTAGTTTAGTTTAGTTTAGTTTAGTTTAGTTTAGTTTAGTTTAGTTTAGTTTAGTTTAGTTTAGCTTTGTTTTGTTTAGCTTCGTTTCGTTTAGCTTCGTTTAGTTTAGCTTCGTTTAGTTTCGTTTGAGGTTTGAGTAATACTACCATAATTTACTTATGCTGTCTATTTAAATTATAGGTGAATTAATTACAAAAGTTTAGTTTAGTTTAGTTTAGCTTTGTTTAAGGTTTGAGTAATACTACCATAATTCACTTAAGTGGTCTATTAAAATTATATGTATATGAATTCTAACATTTTTGTTTAGTGTCATTTAGTTTTGTTTGGTTTCGTTTAAGGTTTGAGTAACACTACCAGAATTCGCTTATGTTGTCTATTCAAACTATAATGTAAATTCCAAACATGTTTTGTTTTCTTTTGTTTTCTTTCTTTCTTTGTTTATGTTGTCTATTCAAATGATAGCTGTACGAATTCCAGACGTGATCTCCTTTAATGGTCCTCCGGTGTCTAAGGTGGTTATGGCCCTGTTAACTTTAGCCTGAGGTGGGAAAATGTCAGCAAACATTCAGCAGAAACCTTTTTTAATTTAAATGATAGACTGGCCAATGAGAATGACAGGACACATAGCTGGAAAAGTGACGTGTGACAGAAGAGTGGCAGTGGTAGTACATAATAGCACCCCTGAGAGAGAGAGAGTTATGGGCTGCCGACTCCACAGAGGCAGGTTGCTGTGTTAGGGCTGCATAAAACTCACTCATGTGTGTTACTGGTCTCCAGTGTCACGCTGTTACTCAAACCAACACACCCACAATGCCATTTATAGAGCTATCAAAGACACAGCAATGGGCAAACACACATTCAGACTGGACATTGATTTATGATACTCGCATCCAAACAGCTTTAAAAAGTTTATCCTTCATGCTTTTAACTATTTATCCAATACTACTGATGGTTTTGGATGACAGATATTGTTTTCATGTTCTTATTTCAATGTATTATGTGCATCTGTTTACTGGTTTATTTATGTGTTTGAAAACTGGAATATCAAACTACTCATTTAATAAACATTCTTCAGTAGCCGCAGAGAGGAAATCAAGGAAAATCATCTCCGGATAAACAAACACTGTTGCAAATACCTGAGCTGAGCCGGCTTTGGTTACGCAGAGAGAGACGGAGAATGATGGTTTTGCGCAGATCCTTGTGCTTGAATGCCTGTGTTTGTGTGCCTTGTAATGACCATGTGTGTTTGTGTCTCTCTAGATGTGGACGAATGTATGGACAACAACGGCGGCTGTCAGCAAATCTGCGTCAACACTATGGGCAGTTATGAGTGCCAGTGCAAAAACGGGTTCTTCCTGAGTGACAACCAGCACACCTGCATCCACCGCTCGGACGGTGAGTCTCGTCCTGCTAATACTGCGCGCTGTCCTGGCCAGCTGTGACCCAAACAAACCAGACATTTCGGTTTTTAGCTTGTGTTTGAAGTTTTATAGTTGCAGTCAAATCTCATTGGTCTAAAATCATGCCCGGCTTGTGAATAAATGTGTGCCAAAAAACTGTTCAAGTACTGAATAAAATATGAAATGTTAGGGAATAAAAAACTTTAAAAAGGGAGAAAAAAATTACTTTAAAGCTAATTTATATATTTTTTTTATTTTTTTTTATTTTTTTTTTTTATTTATTTTTTTATTTTTTTTTTTATTTTTTTTATTTTTTTTTTTTTTTTTATATATTTTTTTTTATATAAAGGATCTGCAAGTTAATACATAAATAGATAAAAAATATAACTTGATATGAACTTTTTAGGACTTTTTTATTTAAAAGAAGTTAAAACTTACAGTAACTTACGTTTGGTCACTAAATTAAGATATTAAGTAATTTTTTTATTATATTTTATACACTTTAAGCTGCAAAATGTATAAATGCATTATATAGCTTTTCCTAGGTATATCATTACATCATATGCATTTTGAGTTGTGTACTTTATGAAAAGTGATCCAGTCCCATACTAAAAGTTGTGATTTACGTCTGTCATTTTGTCAGTTTTGCTGTTATTGATGACAGAAGAATAACTCTCTGCTGGAAGCTTGTCATGTCCTGTTAGGCCATTTTCTTCTGATTATGTGTCCATGTGTACTCTGTCATTCTCACTGTGGGTTCAGAACAGCATCTCACTTCTGACTGACTTCTGACAGTCTTGACCCTGGACAGAGCTGAGGGTCAGAGGTGGAAGTTGAAGGCTTGAACGCGCAGGCGGCCAGTGGGCATGTCTTTGTGTGTGGATGGTGCGTGCATGCAGTTCAAATGCATGGTAAAGTCAGTCATGACGTGTGTGTGTGTGTGTAGATCATGCGACCCTCTTGTGCTTTCTCATTCCGCCTGTCAGAATTAACTAATGATGCTTCTCCATGTCGAGGCGGACACATTCCCACACACTACGCAAATCTGAGCAATTTGCACACAAAGTCATGAATGAGAGTGGGTTGCTTCGTAATCGCATCTTTGATGTCCCTCACAATCATGTGTGGAATGTGGAGAGGAGTGTTCGGCCTTCTCCTTTTCATCCTCTCCTTCTTTTTTAGGCTATTTTTTCATAGGCTCTCTGATCTTTAGGATGTGTTCATATGAATGTGTGTGTGTGTGTACGCAGTGTATATATAAATGAGTATGTACTGAGTAGTATGTCCATATAAATGGACTGTTATAATGGATAACTGTTTTAAAAAGTGATTTTTCACTATTATTTACTACAGAATTTGCATTTTCATGGGTTTAAATACAAGTTTTTTTGTTATAAGAGACAATAAAAACAACTTTGTTCATCAAAACCACTCCTTGCATGGCAAAAAATGAACTTGATTTTCAAAAGTCAAAGAATTTGCGACAGCTGTTATAACGTTTTTGACAAGCCAAACATGTCAGTCTCGTGTAATTTGTTACATGTAACATGTATTTTATTTAAGCCACAAAATAAACTTAATTCCATAAAATAAGTATAATGAACTACACAAAAAGCATTTAAAATACTCAATATTTATAATTATAAATACTTATAATTACTCAAAATCAAACATTCACCCCTCACGCATGTTATCATGTCTGTCAAAAACTTAGGCTGGCTGTTGGTTGGAATATTAGAAGTAAAAACATGGACATAACACACTCATGGACATCAATCACTTCACTGAATAAATCATTATTACCTTACGATCTGTTTTCAAATCCACATCATTTGAATATCACGGCATCGATGTCTGTCAAAAAATAACATGCACAATACGAGGTAGTTTATACGAGAAGAGGTCTAGCGAGTCACGCATTTCCTGGAAAACCCACACTAACGGATGTTTTGAATATGTCATCACTTTCCGAGAAGAGGGAGAAAATGTCGGCCTGAGCGGCTTCAACATGATGTCTGTCAGAGACCATAACGTACATAATACATAACGCACGAGTATAAAATTGTTCTTCACTTGCTGATATTGAATTGGAATGATCAGGGAACTGAGTGAAATACTTAGAGAATAAAGAGAATAAATGCCAATCCCAAAAGAATTTTCAAGAATTTTCTAGTCTTGACTGATCTTTTTTCATAATTGCTCACTTTCGCTATTTACATTTCACTGGGAGAAGATCAGAGAGAGAGAGAGGAAAATGATAGAGCCAGTCAGGAGTTGGACAGAAAAATATAGGATTTGAGAGGAGGGGTACAGAAATGCTCCATATTTGCTTTTGGTGAATCTCTGCTCCTGCATGTAGTATTTTTACTTCAAAAGCAAAACTTCAGTAAATACTCTAGTAGTGTATGTTTGTATGTGAGTGAGTGTGTGGTGCATTTGTGTACTTGTCTGTAAACAATCTAAATGGTTGTTTTTGTGGATAGCTAACTGATGTGCTGTGGCAGTCCTGGATGGCTCCGCACGCCACACACACACACACACACACACACACACACACACACACACACACACACACACACACACACACACACACACACACACACACGCACACACACACTGCTCTATATACCCACTGTAAACAGAAAGATGAATCGGATACATGCCACTGGAAAGACTGGGTATCATTTTCAATTATGAATTTTATGAGGAATACTGTTCTGCTCCAAGTCGTCAGCTAGCTTTTAGTTTTTTTTATTTAGTGTTTTATTTGACTATTTATAGTTTATTTATTTATATAGTTTATTTTGTACTATTTAAATTAAGCTATCTGACCTACAGATATTTACATACTTTACATAAGACAAAATAATCCTACAATAGTAAAAAAAAAAAAAAAAAATACTCATACACAATTACAAAAGCGTGTAGTTTACCAGATCAAGAAAATATGCAGACAGTAGCTGGGTTTCCACCCACATATTTTCATGTAAAAATGCTGAATGGATATGGCAAGATAATAATAATAATAATAATAATAATAATAATAATAATAATTTTAAAATAATAATAATAATAATACATTTTATATTTTTCTTATCATTTTTATTTTTTATATTATGTAATATTCACTATTATTTTACTATTTGTATTATTTATATTATTATATATTATATTATATATATATATATATTTATTATTAATGTATTATATTAAATTATTATTAATGTATTATATTAAATTATTATTAATGTATTATTTTAAATTATTTTTAAAATTATATAAAAATGATACAATTAAATTGTATAATTAATAAAAATACATTTATAACATAATAATTTTAATTAAGTAAGAAATTTACTTGCGATTTCAATTGGTGCCATTAATGGTGCCGAAATGACACGCTGTACCTTTAAGCCCGCGTATAGTTTTCCTCATCTGCCTTAGTCTCACAGACACACTGATTACAAACAGGCAAGCTTTCACACGTTTAATCTCACCCTAAATGAACCTCTCACCTTCCTTCATCACCCTCACTCATCAATAGTGTGTGTTTGGGTATCTGTGTGTGAATGTGTGTATGTTTCTTGTTTACAGTTAGTCTGTCACCAGTATGGCCCATTGGCTCATGCCTAAGGCTTATGTATACGTGTGTAAGTGTGTGTGTGTGTGTGTGTGTGTGTGTGAGAGAGAGAGAGAGAGAGAGATGTGTGGTGTTGTGTGTTTACAATTCTTCACTCACCAGTACGTCCTACTGGCCTGAGTCTAGCGCAGTGTTGTGTGTGTGTGTGTGTGTGTGTGTGTGTGTGTGAGACATTGGCGCCGTCTGTCTGCTGTGGAAAACTAGAGCTCTATAAGAGGCCATGTTCCTTTGACTAAGGCTTCTGTCAGTTCTATTGACCTGTGTGGGTCACTGTTACTGTAATGTCCATAACAGTTCATATAGTTAATGAAAGTTTTACGGCAGTTGTTAGGTCTATTTATACATATGCATGAATAATCATATGCAATAAGCATCTGCATAAAATCTAAAAGCAATCTGTCTATTTGTCTATCTCTCTGTCTATCTGTCTGTCCATACCTCAATATGTCTATCCCTCTGTCTGTCTGTCCATCTCTCTGTTTGTCTATCTATCAGTCTGACTGTCTGTCTGTCTATCTCTCTATCCTTCTGTCTATCCATCCATCTACCTATCTATCCTTGTCTATCCATCCTTGTGTCTATCCATCCATCAGTCCGTCTATCTATCAGTCAGTCAGTCAGTCTGTCTATCTCTCTATCCTTCTGTCTATCCATCAGTCAATCTGTATATCCCTCTGCCTGCCTGTATCCATCCATGCCTCAATCTGTCTATCCTTGTGTCTATCCATCCTGTCTATCTGCCAGTGAATCTATCTGTCTGTCTATCCATCCGTAAATCTATTTATCTACCTGTCTGTCTATCTATCCGTATGCCTATCTCTCCATCCATCAATCTGTCTATCCCTCTCTCTGTCTGTCTGTCTGTCTCAGTGAGAGTTGAAATAGTAAGTACACACACAGAAGGAAACAATAAAGCCTGATGGCTATGAGTCGTCAGAGATGTGTTTCCATTATCGTTATTTTTTTCTTCACTATTCTTTTTTTTATAGTTGTGTCTCAAACATTCCTGGGAAAGATTGACTATTGTTTCTTTGGAACCCTGTTTAGTTTACACAGTTATAAACTGAGTTTCTGCTCCAAATGGCCCAGTGCCACTGATAGAGTCAGAGCAGCCTAACCTAGTGGATGTAAACCCTTCACTTTCTGTCATCTCCGTTCCAACTCTGGATGGAAATTAAATCTGGATTATTACAGTATCAGTCCCTCTCATACGCTTGCATTTTATTTCGTTTATTTTAATTTTTTTCTCTGGAACGTTCTGTCCCCGTGTTCTTCTGGCCCGAGCTGTCCAGTTTGAAAATGAAGCCTTGGCGCCTGATGGGATTTTAAATATGGCACAAAATGTCACGTCATGTTGTGAAAATAATAACCTTGTAAATTCTTTTTCAACCGCTGATATCCTGGCGATTGTTGGTGGGTTGTAAATTAGGACTTTACTTTTTTTTCTGCCCGGCCAACAGCCCATCGGCTTCTCTGGACTCGGAAAGGTAGAAGTAACCAATGGGTTTGGCAGTGTAGTGTGAATGAATCAGAACCTTTCCTAAATATTTAAAGGAATAATTCACCCAAAACTGAAAATCCTGTCGTTATTTACTCCCTTTGTCGTTCCAAATCTGCATGCTGTTATTTTTCCCATAAAACAAGAGGAGCAATTTTGAAATTGAACTGTACATAGTGACCACATCTGTCAAGCTCACAAAAGGACAAAAAAGTCCTATAAAGTAACACACAATGTGTGCATGTATGTAAGTGATTCCCGCCTATTCTGTGTGACATGACGGTCTTCAGGTCTACCTACCTGTCTCTCTGTCTCGTTCTCTCTCTCTCTCTTTCTGTCGGGAGAAAATCATTAATGCATTGGCTCACCCCGGCGCCACCCCTACAGTTCAGACGCTGGTGGAGAAATGCAGGCTGATGATTTATGAGCACATGAGAGGAATACGACCCAAACTCACATGAACACACACACACACACACACACACACACACACACACACACACATACACACACACACACACACACACACACACACACACACACACACACACACACACACACACACACACACACACACACACACACACACACTACAGTCCTTTTTACACATTCTGTACACATTGATAGAGACATCTTCATCTTCACACAAGCATTAGATTCTGGTAAGATTAGAGTAAGACGTCTCTTAAAAAAAAAAAAAAAAAAAAAGTGCTGTTCTTTTGAACTTTTTATTTATCAAAGAATCCCGAAAAAAAATGTCTCATAGTTTCCTCAAAAATATTAAGCAATACAGCCTTTTTTAACATTGAGAGTTCAACATTTGAGCACCAATACAGCATATTAGAATGATTTCTGAAGGAGCTTTTCTGAAGGTTACACTGAGGACTTGAGTAATGGCTGCTTGCATTACAGGAATAAAGTACATTTCAAAGTACATTAAAATAGAAGACAGTTGTATTTCACAATATTACTGTTTTACTTCATTTTTGATCAAATAAATGGTGGTGAATCGTTAATAAGATTTCTTTCAAAAACATTGAAAAATCTTACCGACCTCAACATTTTCAAAATCTCTCTTCACCTTCTTTTATTCTCTCACTTTCTGTCCTGTGAAGGATAACAGCATTTAGAGAGAAAAAACAGTAAAGATAAACACTGCTGATTGACCATTAGGTGGCAAATGTGTTTATTTGGATTGTGTGAGGAAAGGAAGTGAGCAAAACGAATCCACTGTACACGCACACACACACACACATGTAAGTGTAAGTAAAGTGTCTCAGACCTTTCACTCTCACACACGGCCACCCGCTCCTGTCCCGAGTCCCCAGCAAACATCCTGCTCAGACGGTGGAATCCTGCAGGGTCACGGCAGAGGTCAAAGGGCATTAGCATGTGCGTATTTTTGCTTGTAGTCCTAGAGATGATGTTTTCTCTTGTGTGTTTTTTTTAACATAAAAATGGTGATGAGTGACGACTTAGTACTCTTTAAATAAAGAGTTTTGAGTAGCATGTTGGAAAACTTATTTCAGTCCGAAACTTTCTCTGGGCCAGTTTTAGGGTGGAAGAACTTTGATTGAACTGTACGAAACACACACACTCGCTTACAAACACTTGCACATATACTGCAGAGGTGCTGACAGCCAGTGGGCACTGAAGGTCTTGCCCACCGTCTTCCGCTGGTTATAAATACTCCGATTAAATATTAGCTTTTCGGCTGAAGTAACCTTCATGAGCTGCTGCGTTTCCTCTTTTG
Organism: Leuciscus leuciscus; assembly: GCF_965113295.1. Lineage (NCBI taxonomy): Eukaryota > Metazoa > Chordata > Actinopteri > Cypriniformes > Leuciscidae > Leuciscus > Leuciscus leuciscus. The sequence continues at coordinate 6,690,793 of NC_138728.1, read as the reverse complement.
CTCTGTTTTGATAGTTTTCTTTATGTCTTTTCCCTTACAGTTTAAGATGTAGTTTGACTGTGGCAGGTGGAGTCATGTTGGGAAGAGGGATGGACTGGCTATAAGGAGAACCGGAACTTTTCCCTTGACTTGCGGGCCAGCTGTCAAAACTTGTTTAAATATACAAAGCAAAAGTTTTGAAGCCGACTCATTTAAAGGGACTTCTCACCCCAAAAGGGTGGATCATATTTTTTTTATTCTGTCATTATGCCTTCTAAAAAGTGGATAAAAGCACCATAAAAGGATAAAAAATGATCCATATGACTCATGTAGTACATTTCTAAGTCTTCTAAAGTCATACAGCTTTGTGTACAGACCCAAATTGAAGTCACTTTTCACTGAGAATCTGCTGCAACTGGAGCATTGAGTTTGTGAACTGGATCAGTTTAGTTTGTGTATCATATAATATTGTATATTAATTGAAGAATCATTTATAAAATCCTTGATTTAACTTTTTGATCACCTGACTCCTTAACATACCGTTCATTCAGTAGTTCGTTCAAAAACCAGTCATTCAAAATATAATCGATATGGTAGTATGTTGTATAACTAAAACATATCTAATATATAAATATGTTCTCTAAAAAAGTATTGCAGCTGGCTATGAACTGGAGCAGATAGGCTGCATTTTTTGTTCCAGTCCATCCCTGGTTGGTAGAAGTGTGCAAGATTAGAGGTGTCCTGATACATGTCCAGCTCTGTTTTTTTGTTGTTTTTTTAAGATTCTCTTTCTCCCACTTTTGCTATCTGACTCTTTCCTCACTGAAGAAAACAGCTGCGTTATGTCAGAATAGAGGCGTAAAGGCTAAAGTGTGTATGTTTGCCTCAGTGTATGATCACCAGCTATTTGTAAACCTTTATGTTGAGGGAGAGACAGAAGTAGAGAGAGAATAGAAACGCACATAGACACCGGGATACTGTCTCTTTCCCCAGTCACAGTGACATCAATGAGGGTCACTGGGTTAGCCGGGGAAGGTTCCAGAAAAAGGCCCACTTTAATGTTAACCGTAATTAATAAGCTTGTGTGTGTGTGTGTGTGTGAGAGAGAGAGAGAGAGAGAGAGAGAGAGAGAACTTGTGACGAGCTGTTAAGAAAGCTTGTGTTTGAAGAAGAGATTGGGGAGGGTTTTTTGGAAAAGGCTGTTTTCAGTTGAAGGACATCAATGGTTGCTGGTGAAAAAAGAGCCTCATTGAAATTCATGGCTTAGTACCTATAGCATTGTGCATTTGGAGAGAGATTGAAAGTCTGACAGATTTCAATTAAAATGGCATTTACAAGAGATGGGAAAAAAGGGGGCCTGAGGCCGTGTTTGTGTATGCACTCATATATAGTTAACTGGTTTTTACTCAAATTCATTTGTTACATAAAATGACAGACTTGTCAAACTTTGCCAAACGTGCCAAGATTTTAATGTAACCTTGGAGAACGGCTACATCACTTCCTGTTAGCAAGACTATTACAGGTGTCATATTGTAATCATTTTTATAATTAATAATATTAGTCACAGTTGTACAAATTTTAGCAGATTTTTACAGTTTTTAAAGTTGCTCATCATGTTCTGAACTCTTAATTTCTAAAGATCGAGGAATTTTGAGTTAACTTGAATACACTTAACATGCTAACAGTTAACATACTGAACAATTTTACACATCAGAAGCAAGCTAAATCATATTCGGAGCCACTGGGCTAAAACAAAACTTTTCCACCCTTATAAAGAGTTGTTGGATATGGGGGCCATCTTAAGAGGTCTTTATTTCAAATTTATCCACATTATGTTGACGTTCAGAGCTACAAAGACAGATTCCATCCCATTCTCTCCATCTATGGACATATGAGACTGTTTTGTCGGGCCAGAAGAAACGCCGGGTTAAGCTGTACTGTAATTGGTGCATAAATTATTATACCTTAGACTTTAAAAGGTGGCTTCTCCTTTGACATTGCATTTGGGGTTTTAGAGCACTTATTTTAAGTGGTGGGTTTATGAGTAACAGAGCGCATGCACACACAGAGTGTATACTGATATTAAACACACGTATGTGCATGAGCCTGCTGTCTTTTTCTCTCACAAGCACTCACTTAAAATTTCCCATAATTGCCATTTTCTCTCGCATATTTCCTGAGTGCTGCTGTGGATGTACACAAATGGAGGAATGACAGTCTGAGGTGAAAGAGGTCAATATTTTGTTTCCTTTCCTGTCTGTGTTCTTGTGACAGCTGGATGGCATATTTAAAACTTTAGCCGGGCAGAAGGTCTTATTTTATCTCCAGCACTTCCAGTTAAAACCCTATCAAACCCTGTGCAGCCCAATCAAGTCTCTCACTACATTAGTCTGCCAATCACTGACATAGAGTAATGGTGTTTTAAAATGTTCCATAGTACTTCACACTCTCACACCGTTGGGTGAGAATTGTGGCAGATCTCTTTGTCGTTTAAAGGTTTGATGACCTCTCCAGAGTCCACGTTAATTAGGCACATCAAGGTGTCCTCCGGGACGCCGACAGAAAAGCAGCCTACTTTAGGCTCTGTCCTGAGAGCACTTAGTGCTTCTGAAGAGGCTACAGAGGGGGCAGAGATGCAAGAACCCGCCATGTTTCCACGGAGACTTGCTTTTGTGTACATACACATTCTTTGCTCATTGTTTGGCCTGAAGATGAGGAGGATGTCCATTAGAGAAGCCCAACAGTTCCTTTCTGTCATTCCTTGTCTGGCTCTTTTTTTCCCCCCCGGGCTTTTATGTTATCATTTTGTTTAGGAAACTTGGAGGATTCACTCAGGACGGTGAGAGATGCTGTGTTAGATAACCGTTATACTCTACTTATGAGATCAGAGAAAAAGGAAAGAGCAAACTGAAATTTGTCATTTCCTAAACTGAACATTCTGTCATTTTATGCAATGTCATGTCATTCCAAAAACCTGCATGATTTTCTGCCGTAAAACAGCAGATTATATATATATATATATATAGAGAGAGAGAGAGATAGAGAGAGAGAGAGAGAGAGAGAGAGAGAGAGATAGATAGATATACATATATACTAGTAATATAGTACATCAAATATGTGTGTGTAATGTGTATATACTGTTCATATTTCCTTGCAATTACATTCAATCAGAGTTTTCAATCTTTCAAAAGAGAGAAAAACATATGATTAAATTGTTGAGCCTTGAGCTGAACTGAAGAACCAAATCATTCTGATTCGTGAACTGGATCAGGCGACTCATTGAGATTAGAGCTGTTCGTTCATGATACATTGCTCTATTTATAAGAGTAATGACTTAAATGGTCTATTTTCACACATAGTCGACATATGCTGTCAGAAGATTTGGAATATAGTGCACTGGTTGAATGGACCTCTTTTTTAAGATACTTTTAGGACGCATTTAAGCCGCCCGCCATATTGGAACAGTCAAAGATGTATAATTTTATAATAAATAATCATTTGAATAATAATTAATTGCATTGGAAAAAAATAATAATTTCACTTTTTGTCTTCCCTGGAAGGAAGAAAGAAAGTCATACGGGTTTAGAACGATATGAGGGTGAGTAAACGATGACAGAATTTTCATTCGTGGGTGAATTATTCCTGTGGGTGAAACAGGAGGAGAGATTTTGCAATCTCAGAAGAAAATAGGATTGTAGATGTTTGCTGAGCATGTTGTCCGTGGAGAGAGTCTTTGTGTGCGCTTCCACGGGTCAGCCGGTGTCAGTGTTGTTCTCTGTGTGAAAAAAAAGGTCCTGTGGCAGAAACATTAAACTAATTTACACCACTCATAAAAATCACACGCTCATCTCCAGGAGCCTGCCAGAGGAGTGTTTGTAATGGGAGATTACATGACTGTAACTCAGCTTTCTCTCTTTCTCTCTGTCTTTCTTTTGCTAGATGGGATGAACTGCATGAATAAGGAACATGGCTGTGCCCATATCTGCAGAGAGACTCCCAAAGGCGGTGTGGCGTGTGAGTGCCGTCCAGGATTTGAGCTGGAGGAAAATCAACGTGACTGCAAATGTATGTACCAACTTAGCAAAATATTAATATCATTGCTCCCTCTATCTCTCAGACTCCTAAAATTAAAAAAAATGTGCTTTGTTAGTTATGTAAACCCTAACCAGAATATATGACACGACACGACTGGATGTGAGTGTACATCATTTTAAAACATTTGTCAAAAATACTACTAATTTCTTCAGGTGTAAAACTTTTGGCCACACTTTAGATTAGGGTCCAATTCTCAATATTAACCAACTATTAACTACGACTTTTGCCTCCTTACACTCATAATTACTGTTCATTAATAGTTAGTAAAGTAGCTGTTAAGTTTAGGAATTGTGTAGGGTTAAGGGATTTGGAATATGATTATGCAGAATAAGGCATTAATAATAATAAACAGACAATATCCTAGTATTATGCATGCTAATAAGCAACTAGTTAATAGTGAGAACTGGACCCTAACCTAAAGTGATCCCAAACTTTTTAATAAAGTAAAAAATTCGACTTGATGTACATTTAAAATGGCCACATTATAATTATAATTAATGTAGCTACAAATTATAATGTCATCATGTATGTATTGATCTCATTCAAGTTAACAACACTTGTTTAGATTCTTTTCAAGTGGTATGAAAAATCCCTTAGTTTTTCCTTATGACCACAAGTGGCTTCTGAATATCCATCTCAAAGAAAAACGGCTGGTGGCATCAAAGCTAAACAACAGGTTTACAGATTGATTTTAGTCTGTCCTCTAATACTGATCTCTCCTTAAACAAACCACCTTGGCCACTGATCTGTCAAGGACTCTTATAAGTTATAGTGCTGTGGCTCTGGCCTGAACATCTGGAGAACTTTCATCTACGATTCGTCATTCTTCTATTTTTAATACTAGTGGGAAAAAGCGTGGACCAAAGTCCTTCAAACTCCTATTCGTCCAAGTATTGTACAGTGTATTAGATGTGGAATATCTGGACAGTCTCTTTGTCCAACCAAAGGCCTTTGACATCAACAAAAGATATTGGATTTGAAGCCTATCTATTTTGCTACACTCCACGGTTCTTTATTGGCATTAATGGTTCCATAAAGAACCGTTAACATCCATAGAACACAAAAGGTTCTTTATAGTGGAAAAAGGTTCTTAAATGATGTTCATAAAAAAGAACTGTTCGCTGAAGGGTTCTTTAGGGAACCTTCTATAGCATCATAGGATGTTTCTATAGGATGTTTAAGTCAATTCAACTTAAATTACATAAAACTTATTTTGCTTAACTTGAGTTAAAGTTTGTAAAACATATGTTGTCATAACTTATTGATCATATAATTTTTTACAGTGTATGTGTACCTTGATTAAGGGGTGTCCATGGCGGACCACTTTTCTTTTTAGCCCTCCTCACAGTTCTTGTGTGTTACCAGTGACATGTAACTATGGAAATGGTGGTTGCCAGCACTCGTGCGATGACACCGACGTGGGGCCTGTGTGTGGATGTCATCAGAAATATGCCCTGCATTCGGACAGCAAGACCTGCATTGGTAAGTCACTCTCTCTCATACACACACACACACACACACACACACACACACACACACACACACACACACACTGCCTGGTCTTTTATATATACGTTTAGCTTTTCTAGCGAAATTCTTCATGGAAACCTCAGCCTTGTCGTATTTACACAATGAGCGCGAGGTGAGTGAGCTTTACCAGGGTTATAAGTGCAGGGCTGTGTCTGACAGATTGGACAGAATGTTTGTTGAAGATGTTTTTGTAGGCCGGTTGAATGGTCCATATCACGGTTTCCGCTTTGAGGGTCCCGGTACACTGCGGTCAGAGAGTGCATTGGGTTCTGGCACGGGCGAACCCCAAAGATTGGCCTCACGTCTCAGAGACGAACACCCCACACTCCAGCCCATGTGACATCCAGGAATGAACTGCTTCCTTGCGGTTCAGGGATCTATAAACGTATGCATGTCAATTGTAGCGTCCTCCACTCACATGAAGCAAAACTTTAAAGGGATAGTTTGCTCAAAGATGAAAATTCTGTCATCATTTACTCACCCTCATATTGTGCCAAACCCGTATGACTTTCTGTCTTCCGTGGAACACAAAAGGAGATTTGCACGTCTCTTTTCCATACATTGAAAATAATTGGAAGCTGTTGAGCTACAGTACAAACAGAAAAGCACCATAGTGCTATTTGCACTCAAATCTCATTTGTGTTCACAGATGAATCTGATGTGATCTTGGTGTGGGGTTAATGCTTTGAATGTGGAGTGAAGTGTAATCAGCCAGAATTTTATTTTTATCTGTGCATCCCTACTTTTTTGCATATTTTGTAGCTTGACAGACACTTTCATTATGTGGAAAAGAGAAGTGTGCATTTGGCTAAAACAATTAAGGGCTACAATAATGCATTTATTGGTTTGACGTCAGTGATAACGGCGGGAAAAGAAAACTCATGTTTCTCATCTACGAACCCCAGCCCATGAAAGCATTAAATCCTTGTGGTACAGGGATGGCGGTAATTTCCAGTGCTTGCTTTAGCAGTTAGTGGCTAATTCAATGATGGAAAAGCCCATTAGCTGTGACACTCGGGGAGTGACACAGCTAATTTGGTCATTCATCTTCTCTTCTGGCTTTCATGCTCTCATTCTCTCACACACACGCAGCTCTGTGTGACTATTAGGGCAGAAAATGAGACTTCTGATGTATCTTGCTCTAGCAAACGTGCATAAGCCAGAGAAAAGGGTGGGTTGGGTGAGAGAGAGAGATGTGTGTGCTTGTGTCGGTTTGGGAAGATGTGCTTGATGATGGAAATTTCATCGCTGAACTCTCCGTGTGCAAAACACATTCATCATTCTGATAATGGTGGAAAAGCCAACCAGTCGGCACATGGAGTTCTGCCATATTTGCCGAAAGGGAAAACTTTATACGCCATGCGGGTATGGCTGCATCCAGGGGCAATACTTCAGAAATGAAGAAGAAAAGGGTTTTTCTTTCTTTCTCAACTCACTCTTTCTTTTTGAAATTCGGGAAGACAAATGACCCGCTGCAGGTAAGTTTCATTTTTATGCTTGTTTTCTTAGGGTGAACCTCATGGCCTCTGCAATGTTTGACCGGCTTTTACAATCTGTTATGCCAGCATGTGTGCTTGAGTTAAGGAAAACCTTCCAAAGAGCATCTTTTTTTTAAATGTCATTTGGCTCTCATGAGTCTTTGCTGTCTCCTCAGACTCCTCCAACTGAAGGCCAGCTACCACAGAATTAGCCCATACAAAGTTTCTTTCAGTTACGAGAGTACATATACCCTAAATTTAACATTTAGATCAGTTGGTATCATTACTCAAGGTGTGCGTAAGCACCTTCCAGACAGGGTGTATGCACGTGAACTGGGACTGAAACGTTGTAAATGTGGGGATGGAGACTTTGTAGTTGGCAGGTGGGTTTAGTGGGCTCACATGGGCTTGTGAGCCAGTGAAGGGTCATCAGTCATGTGAAGCACACTGGAAACACATTTATACTCCATGTTACATGAGTTTTACCTCACTGCGGTGTGGCCAATCAGATCCTCACACCCAGGCCAAGAAATTCCAGTGGCTGTAGTGACGTCAGATGTATATTTAAAGGTACGGTATGTAATTTTTGCCGCTAAAGGTCACATTTTCAAAACAATAACAAAGGCGTAGGTTAATGATGCTGTGAAGTAGCGTGGAATGTTGTCGTCTTCACCTCCACTGCCGATGGAATGTTTTCTGTTGGTAAAAGTTATCCAAACAGTTGCTCACCTAATAAAACACATGAAAGATCAGCGTCTCTGTCCAGTCGAAGTTTATCGCGAAGCTCTCTCCTTCTAGGAAATGCCACGCCGATATTGATCCTCGTTTTATTTCTCCTCTTGTCCCAAACTCTTCTTGGGTCATTTGATTCACCCGTACGTTTACGTTTCTTGGAGTTTTCTTTGGCGACAGAACCTGCTGCAAATGATAATGAATAATCGACTGTGCGAAGCAACAACAGAGTGGCGCGCTAGACGAGTAGACGCTACAGCAACTACTTCCGCATTTATTCATGAGAATCACTGTGTTTCCATGTTTTCTACGCCAGTAAAAGCGGAAACCGGGGATAACGCGGACATGGCGCCATTGGCAGGCGACACAATGACACGGGACGTTACACTGGTTAAACTTGCGAATCTGGATTTAAACATTGTTGGAAACATTTGTGATAATGTAATACACAAGTGAACAAAATATATAACACTGTGCTAGTGGTTTTCGGATATTTTAATGCAAAAATCGTACATATTGTTCCTTTAAAGGGGCAATTTTCTAATGTTGTGCCAATCTGTTAGGCTAGTCGTTTTGGAATCGTGGCATGGATGCAAAAGCTTATAATTGGTTGATTTGTTTGCAATCTAAAATGCCCAATAACAGGTAGTTTACCAAGGTAAAATAAGTACTTTTCGGCTTGTTATGTGATCTCAAAATGGCGGTGCTCATGAGGTGACCCACTTTGTGTAGAAAACAGAAACTTTTTATTATGCTACTGTTTTGTCTTTAATGTACAACTACATAAGATGAACTGAAATCATTCAGTTGAAACAATTTTTTCTTATACTACTGTAGATTTTGTGCAAAATGTTTTAATGAAGTACACATTTATAGGGGTAGTTCACCCCAAAATTAAAATGGTCTCCTTTACTTACCATCATGTCATTACAAACCTATAAGATTTTTTGAAGAATGTTTTTGTTTTAGACCCCATTGGCTTTTATTGTATGAGAAGAAAATGCACTTTAAAAAATGTATATCATCTTCAGTTTTCTGAAAAAATGAATTTCTTCTTTTCTGAAGAATGTCATTAAGAAATGACAAGAGTGTGAGTAAATGATGACACAATATAGATTTTTTGGTGAACTATCCCTTTAAATAGTTGTCATATACCATAATTGAATTGAATATGAAACTGTTAAGCAGCTTTATTTTGTTTAACGCATGTTTTGCGTTACACTGTCAACTGACACAGTACATGCACATTTCCCCTGACCACAGACACATAAACGCAGAAGTTTGTTTTGTTGTACCTGCTGATTGCCGTACACTGGATTGGTTCGCCTCTCTCTGGCAGCTTAGAGCCCGGAGCCAAACTCTATCCCGTCAAACTCAATCAACTCTTCCTTTCCAGCCTCCACGGAGCGACACCAAACGGCCGCGGGGACCAGACGAGGAGTGTAGAGACTGCTCCCACCTCATCCCTGTCTCCCTCCTCCTTTCTTCCTCTTCTCTCTCTCTGTCTCTCTGGACCCTTGCTGTGGTCTGTGTGTCTAGCTGTGCTGTGTGGGTCTGGTCTTTCACTGTGTTTAGCGCTCCTTTAGGATCCCCCTTTCGCTCCTGTGTGTGGCGTGTCTCATGGGCTCCCTGCTCTTCCTCCTGCTTCTCTGGTGAAAGTTACTGATTGCCTGTCTTGTCTGCAATTTAAAGAGTGATTCTGACTGGAATAAAGTGGTTTATAAGCAAATCTACTAACGAATGCAAGAAAGAAAGGGTAAAACGGGTTAAACACACCTCTCAATTGCAGCCTGATCAACGGGAGAGCCCCCACCAATCAGAAAACAACATCCCCTCTGACCAGCCAATCTGTACACCAGTCCCGCCCCCTGCCTGACCTCTCTGAAATCAGCCAGCCAATGGCATCTTCTCGTTCTTGTCCCCCACAACAAGCATGAACCAACCCTGTCTGCAACCCTGAATAAAAAAAGAGTCACTAAACAATGCCTAACTGGCCTCCTCTCCACTCTCATCTGTCACTCTTTTTTCATTTAGAGTGTCCTTCTCTCCTCCTCATGCCAGTTGCATGTTTTCCTGTTGCCCTGCACTATCGCTTTCTTCTTTTACTCTTATCAGCTCACTTCCTGTCCTCTCACACTAACGCACGAGCTGTCATTCGCCTGCATGATTTTGTCCGTGTGAAATATCGTTCTTTTTCATTGTTTTTCCTTCTTAATTGGTTAAAAACATTAATAGTAACCCCTGTGCTTTTTATGGTTACTGTAGTCACATTAGAGGTAGTGGATTATTGATTATTTTCTCCTTTGCTTATTTATTTATTTATTTATTTAATTTCTCTGTGACATTGCACTCACTCCAACCTCTGATTGGTGGAGTCCTCTAAAGAGGCCAGTCAGAGCCAAGTCTGTATACATGCAAATCATAAACACAGAAATAGACAGATTTATGTAAACACGCACATTCAATGTTTTTCTAGTGTCCTCCAGTGACTAAAGAGGGGAGGACAAACATACTTTCAGTGCCTGATGTTAAAGGGAGTGTTCACCCAAATATAAAAAATCATTTACTTAGCCTCATGTCATTCAAAACCTGTATGTCTTTCTTGTGTGTAACACAAAAGGAGATGTTTTGAAGAATGTTCATGCTGATTTTTTATTCCACACAATGAAAGTAAATGGGGATAAATGCAGTCAAGCTCCAAAAATGACAAACAAGCTCCATAAAACTAGTTGCCAGTCTAAATTTTTACTTTGTACATTAAAATATGGCACATCATCAAATAAGGCATTTTGATACACCATATTTGAACACAAATGCCTTGAGGTTGAGCAAATGATGACAGAACTGTAATTTTTAGGTGAACTGTCCCTTTAAGGCAAGCATCCACACCCTGATTGGCCCTCCACCCATTCAGGATTGGCTCCTTTTGTCCCAGAACCCTGCCCCTTCCTCTCTAACACCAATTCTGTGCTTGTATCTGCATGCTCAGAAGCCATTACCCTCCTCACAACACTCGCCTGGCAATTCCCTACGCTCGGAAAGTGGTTTTCTGCATTTACTCGACTGTCCAAGCCAGTTGTAATGTGTTCCATAGACAAACAGGCAACCAGCGCTGCCCCAGACTCTGTCATTCATCCACCTCTCGGCATGTCCCACCTTCCTCTCATGGACCCCATCATGAGACCTCCATCCTTCTCTTGTCATCTTCCTTTCAGCTCTATCTTTGTCACGGAGTGTTTTTTTTTTTTTTTTTGTGTCCTGTTTTGTCATCATCTCATTATCATGCAGTTTGACTTGTATCCATCCTTCCCCTTCTTCTTTTTCTGTATCCCTTGTCTCTCTCTCTCTCTCTCTCTCTCTCCCTCCTCCACTGCTCGTCCTCTCTGTTACTGCGGTAAACAAGTGGCTGTTTGATATGGAAGACGAACTACAACGGAAACAGCGTCTTATTGTCAATCTCTGCCCCTCCCGTCCAATCCCTGTCCCCCTTTTGTTAAGCTCCTCCCACGTCCCTATGTTCGTTTCCCCCCTATTTCGGGAGATCTTGATATTCTTTTATTTATCTGTTTGTTCATGTGATTAACACTCTAACAGGGTTATTTGCGCTTCTTCATGGCTTTACGCCTCTTGGCTTTGGTTTGGGCTCAAACGCCAAGGTGGTCAGGCAGCCCGCGTCCAGGCGTCCACGTGTCGCCAGAGGCGGGTCGGCCTGTTGCGGGGCTGTCTGTGCGGGCGATGGACATTGGGCTGCACATTAACCTACTCCTCCCTGTTTGTCCCCTGTCACTTGTGTTTTAGAGAAAGATGAGGCTGCAATTGAGAGCTCTGAATTCAATACCACGTCAGTAGCTGATGTGGACAAGCGGGTGAAACGTCGTCTACTTATGGGTAACTCTTTTCTTCCTCTTTCTATGTGTTGCCATGGCGCTTGTGCTTCTACCCCCTCGTTTCTTTCTGTCCTTTAGTTTGTTTGAGTTGCTTTCCTTTCCTTTGCCCTTCCCCCTGAGGTCACTCGTTCGATATTTCTGTGTCTGACCCTCCTACAAATTAGAGAAATGTCCCTTCAAACATGACAAGGTTCCTTTTGCACTCTCCTTAAACTGTCTCCAACGCCGCCGCCTCTTCTCTTTGACAAAAACAACACAACTAACAACTGACCGCTTCCATCCACTCCCATTTCCAAAGACGGAAACAAAAACAACACTGGATTGCTCTACACTGGATGATAAACCAATCCCCGCTTTTCCAGTCGAACATTTCACTGTATGACTTCAACTTTAGTTGTAATTTTAGACAGTGATTAGTTGAACTGGAGGAACATTTGTGGGCTGAATACTGAACAAATAATGGCCAGATAATTTTATGGAGGAAGAATGACATGAGAGTTGGTCCAGACCGTTTCCACATCATAGGAGGCTGTGGGCTGTGGTGAACCACCGCTGAAGATGCCTGACATCATTTTTACGCTCTATTAATAGTATGTGTTCTTAAAAATTAAATATCGGCATTTATCATCTGCCCACGTTTATCTTCTGTCATCTGTTCTCCATAAACGTAGTGTCTGTAAATTTGCTCACCATTAGAAATGTTTTTATTTTCAATGCTCCCCCTCTTTTAAAGTCAACATGAAATGCCAAATCTGTTTTACTTTCGTAATGTAACGTTGAACAAGATTCAGTGAGAAAAATGTAGGGTTTGATTTTGACTGGTCATGAGAAAATGGGTGTTAAATACCAAAATGGAAAAAAAGAGAAAGAAATATATATATATATATACAATCATTCGGAAGTAACAAGGTATTACATTTTTGCAAGCAACATATAAATGACAAATATATATGTTGCTTGAAAAAATTTAATACCTTGTTACTTCCGAATGATTGTCAATGGAAAAATTTGACTTTTGCCCGTATAAGGTTGATTTTCTTGACCCTTTGACTGAAAAGAAAGTTGTAGAGGCAAAGCAAGTGTTTCTATTGGAATAATCTGAAATAATCTTTTTTTATTTTAATGATAGTGTGCATTGATGAATCGTTCACATTAAGACCAGATTCTGAAAGTAAATAGGGTCGTCTTTGATTTTGTGTTGACTTTAATGTGTCTTTAATGGGGGAATGATTGTTTCAGGGTGTGGAAAAGAAATGCAGAATTAAGTTTTAGTTTCCAGTCCATCTGCTTCAGTTAGCTCTCCTAAGAGAGAGAAGATAACTCACACTGACTCGAAACTTCAGAAATATATCAGCCATTTAAATATTTATCCTTGAATTCATGAACCAAGTCCAAGATGTTGTCAGACAGACAACAGATCTGCCTTTGTATGGCAAAAAAAACAACTGTAAAGTATACTGTAAAGTATTTGGGAGGACAGACCAGACACCTTTTTGTGTTTTTTTTGGTTGTGGCTAAAGAATATAAGTATGTTTTCAAATTATTATTATAACTTAAAAATAAGTTATGTTTGTGACAAAAAAAAACCCAACTCCATTTAAAACTTATCAATGTGAATTACATTTAATTCTATCAGGTTAAAAAACGATTTAGCCAAAGTCCAGTTTTCAGTTCATACATCTCTCACTACTGATTGCTTTTGACAATTTTAGGTACACCCAGGAACCTGACGACACAGAGATTTTTCACCCTTTATCACCTTCTTGATTCTTTGATCATTTCTGAAATAGTGTCTTTGGTTTATGAATGACTTTCTCCTCCCTGTAGTAGCTGCATTGAAGAAAGACCCAATGTTAACCCTCCTCTGTTTCTACCTCATTTCAGTTTGAGTTTGCTTCCCCCCTTGAGTTGAGATTTCATTCATTTTTTTCCCCGATACACATACAGTACACACACAGTATATTTCAACTGTAGCACTTTTTGACGTGTATGCACACTAGATCAAACCATGAACTGTATGGAGAGGTTGTGAAGGGTTTTGAGAGTCACATGTGATGTCATCACCATCTTACTCACTGACCTCATTATTTCACCCGTCTAAGATCATATTCCAAGTTTCATAATGCACAAATGGGCCCGTTATTATGACAGATTCACACAAGTAGCTTGGCTTTGCATGTGAGTGTTTGTGCAAGTGTGTGTGTTCTATCACACAGGAGCCACAGGAGAACGCTAGATTTGACACTCGGTGTTCCCGCTTCATCCTGCCCTCCTGTCACAGCTGAGGCCAACAGCACCAGGATGTGACCGATCCTGACATATTAAACTGGAAAGTCGGTGTCAGAAAGAAAGCTGCTATTGTACCTAGGCATGATGGGAAACCCAGAGACTGGAGAAGAAGAAGAAGAAGAAGAAGAAGAAGAGAAAGCGAGACACAGAACACAAATAGGTGTTTTAAAAAGGTGGTCACTTTGTAGAAAGGGGGGAATTGAAGGAATAAACTGCCATGTGTCGGGCACATGTGGAAAAGGGCCTGATCTCTGATTCGTTGACCTCCGGAGCGTGATCCAAATAAATGTCACACACCTCTGGGCAGCTGTCTCTCGGCTCAAGTCTAGACTTCATCTGAAAGTTGTTGTAGGCACCAAAGCTCTAGATGTGTGGAAGGTCTGTGTGGTTTCCTTCACCTCCCAAAGAAGGGCTTCTTTTCAGCACTGGGACGTTCAGTCAAAATCTCTCCAGTCATCTGTGGGCTTTTAGTTTTAACTGGCCATTCGCCAAAAGGAGCCGAGAAACACGATCGTGATGTCTGAGGAATCTTCATCTTTCGTTGTGGAGTGATATACGTATATATAAACATACAAATCCATCAATCAGAAAGGCACGCCCATTTAGAGTTACCACACCCCTTTTCGAGAACTTTTGGTGCCGGTATTTGGTGTAGTCATTCACAGCTAACTTAATCAAACCCTATTTTGTGTGTACGCACATCCCATGTACATGTCCCTGGGCAAAAGACGGTCCAGCTGTTCTTGGAGCAGTTGAAAAGCCCATAGCATAAAACTCTAATAACAGGGACTTTGACATGCTTAATAAATCATTAACAGAAAGCCACTTCACCCACTCCCCATCCCACAGAAGAAAAAAACATGCTGTTGAAGATGAAGATCTTCTACGCCTTTACTCTTTTGTGTCCTCAACCAAATTGCCTTTGGGTCTTTGTCTTTGACTGTGTGGTCAGCAAAAAGCAAACATGATGGCTCTAAGATCCCGTAACTGTTCCCAAATGGACATCTTGGCTTCCAACGTGACCTGGAGAATCAGACACGGTGTACTAACCAGGTGTGATTATGCGGGTATATAATATGGTCCAATCAGAACATGTCTGATGTTTAATATAGTTATGTGGAATGAGAGTTTGGACCAATGAGATTTCACAGTGGGCGGAGCAACTGACAAAACTTTAAAGTGTCACACTGTTGTTACACTTTATTTTAAAGTGACGTAGTTACATTGTACTTACTCAAATAAGTAGTGAGTACTAATTAACTACATGCACTTACTATAGAGTTACGGTTAGGGTTTTGTTTTAGGGTTAGTTACTTGTAGTTATGCATCATTTAGTGTTATTATTATAGTAAGTACATGTAGTAATGTGTAACAACGTCACCTTAAAATAAAGTGAGACCCAAATATGTTACTTTTTTTATTGTTGCATAAAATGATCAATAAAGCAATGTTTCATATTTGAACTCGATGAATGTGTGATGACATCACATATAAGATGGAGCTCTCATCTGAGTATTTAAATATTAATATTAAGTCTTAAAATGTTTAATTTTAAGTTTTAATAATCAAAACATGTTCATATTCATGCCTCCATAGCAGTCTTTGGCCCATGTGCATCTGAATGCAAGTAAAACACAATGTTTTCCAGTTTAACTGCTTATTTTGACTTTCTCTCCACAGTCATTCACGTGACAAGACTAACCCTCCGCTTTCCGTCCTCCACCTTCAGAAACGCTGTCCGTTTTCTGATTTCCCTTCTATTAACTTTATCCCCAGGGGAGAAAATTCACAACTCTTTCCTTTTGTTTGTCTTTTTTATTTCACATTTTGACTGATAAAGTAGCCAAGGAAGCCTATATCTTTGGCTTAAGGAAGGGCAGAGGGATGGTGTTATCAAAAATAATTTAAAATCCAGCTTTTTTCATGAAGTATTTGTTTCATGTCTGTCACGAACCTTGTCATCCTACTAAGTTCGAGGGCAAAGTGCTGTATTCGTTTTGTGATTCCTTTTAATCTACCAACTGCATCCATTGGGATTCATTATTTACATGCACCTTTCCCCAAAAATAGTTGCGGTCAAGCCTAGCTCTCAAAACGACTGCACATCCTCACTTAGTACTTAGTCAACACTGTCTAGTGACTTTCAAAAACTGTTGAAAATTGATTTCTAATTGTGTTTATGCTCCCTTACTTCCTCTGTCTGTCCCATCCCGTGTGTGTTTATTTACCCAGAGACCTGTGCGGTGAACAATGGAGGTTGCGATCGCACCTGCAAGGACACGGCCACCGGGGTGCGCTGCAGTTGTCCCGTGGGCTTCACCCTTCAACCCGACGGCAAGACCTGCAAAGGTCAGTGTAGATGCGTGTTGTTTGTATATGACTTGTTTAAAGTTGCAAGGAGCATGTCCTGATTTCCTCCCTCTGTGTGCTTCTGAATGTCAGGGAACAATTTGAGATTTCCTGTATTTAGACTGCAAGGCTCGGATTAAATTGGAGACACGTTATTAGATGAATTCTTTTGCTCAAAATGGTCAGGTATCGGCGGATGTGTGGGGGTGTGTGATCCCAAGCCAAGACCAACTGGCTTTGCGTCCGTTTGTCCTGTCGTGTGGAATGGGTCGGTGATGGCCGTGTTGTTGTTGCTTTGGCTGCGAAGCATTTCTCCTTCCGAAATTCCAGCTTTGACGTCAATGACCAGGGGTTTCAAAGTAAAACTGCCGCGTAGTGATCTTGGCATGGGATGATGGTGGGTTCTCTATAAACAAACACACTCAAGAACTCACTGGCCATACTACGGTCCAGGAGACCTGCACACTTAGAGATTAATCGCTTCCTGTTCTTCCTTAATTTGATGAACGAGTGTGTGAATGGGCACCTGTGGGTCACTCCACTAGAATGTGTCTGAAATTGGCTGTTTTTTTCTTCTTGTCATTTCCCTGGGAGGTTGCCATACTGATGAGGCATGGTCATGTGACCGTTTCTTCAAGAAGGAAGAGAATGTAGCACGTATGTGCCTAAAACAGCCCCATCTGCGCCGTACAGCAAGACGCCTCCACAAACCAACCACTGTTTGATTAGTGAGGATGTCATACAAAACCACACACACATATAAACACACATGCAGAGCGCCATCCTGAGGTTTCAAGACCTCTAAAGACCTTTCTTTTCTTCTTTTAAAGATTGAAACAGGAACTTTAGGCTGGACATATTGAAGGGCTTTTTTATTGTTGTTGTTAATAAATAACCAAGTGGCTTTAGTTTGCATCCCAGCCGAGAGCATGCATGATCTGCTACTGAAAGCAAGCATTTGATTGGACAAAAATTTGCATACACCCCTCAGTGCAATAAGACTCATCAATACTGTTCAGTAGAAATGTTAATTTATGCAATTATGCAAAAAAAAATCTGCTATACTTGCTTGAAAGAAAAAACCTGCCTGAGCTGGTTTGCATGTTTTAAAGCTGGTTTATGATGGTGTCCCAACATGGTCAAGCTTGTCTTTACCTGACCCACTGATAAGTGTCTGAGACCTCTTTAAAACCAACTGGGAGACCAGGTAAGACCAGCAAACCCTTTTAAGCTGGTTTAAACTTTCTTTTTTTTCAACCGGGAAACTTTGTCAACATTCAACAAAGTGTACTTTTTGATGAGTTTTAGTGGGATGGCTTTAAAGGGGTGTTTTGGGTATCTCTGTGTTCGTATGATAAGATGGATGTTGGTCTGGTTTGGCTGTGACCCGCCCAAATAATTAGGCCCGCCTCAGGGTCTGCCTTCATAAATCCAGCACAAGGTCTTAGATCTGCTCACTGACACGCCATTTATCACGCACGCACTCATGCACTCACACACATACACTCACACACACACATACTTTTGGGTCAATTATCACAGGTGTGCTGTGCCAGTGACCACTTATTACTGCCTGTTAGTGAACTCTGTAAAAATAGCTTGTAATCAAGCTCTTTAGTAAATAAGAACAAGGATGTTACATTAGACTCTAGCTGTGAATGCTAGATCTGACACTCACTTCAGTTAGGGAGCAAGTGTAAGTAAGCTGTGATTATAGAGCTTCTTTTGATCATCGGTATCAACATATGAGAGGATGGTTTGACGCCTCTGACTTAAAGCTGATTGGCTGGAGATATAGGACACACCCCTAACAGGCTTAATAGAGCTCAGTAGTGACCATTTAATTTGATACGGCGCTGCCTCACTGCATTATGGGCCAGTATTTGTATTATAATTTTTTTTTTTTTTTTTTTATACTTGAAGATATAAATTTCATTTTTAAAAATATATTTTTTATTAAAATTAATGTATACAATTTATTTAATTTTATTATTTTATTTACAGTGAATCAAGGTATTTATATGGGAATACTAATTTATACAGAAATATACAAACATGCATCACATCCATTTCCATGTATGTGAAATATTTGTGCTCTCCAGCAAAATTATAATGGAAATATAAAGCAAATGACTTAAAGGGATAGTTCACCCAAATGAAAACTGTGTCATCAGTTACTCACCCTCAAGTTGGTCCAAACCTGTATGAATTTCTTTATTCTTAACACAAAAGAAGATATTTTAAAGAATATGGGCAACCAAACAGTAGAGCGTTGGCGCTTGCAACGCCAAGGTCATGGGTTCGATTCCCAGGGATACGTACAACAACCACTTCAAGCTCCAAAAATAACCATAAAATATCAAGTACCATAAATGACAAAAAATGTATGACTGAACTGACTAGTGAAAATAAATTCACTAAAAATGTAAAATGTAATGGGGAGAAAAAAATATTATGGAAGTGAATGGGGTCCATCAACTGTTTGGTTACCAACATTCTTCAAAATATATTCTTTTGTGTTCAGAATAAAGAAATTCATACAGGTTTGGAACAACATGAGGGTGAGTAAATGATGACAGAAACCATCCCTTTAACTTTACATCTTTAACAGACTATCTGATGCTAAGTCGGTTAGTTTTAAGCCTGTGGAAGCCAGGACAGATGAAAGCACAATAATGATAGGTGTTCAGCCCTCATATGTAATTGGGATGTAAATGTTGCACATAACAGAAAAGGCACAAGTGCCACTTATGTAATAACCCAGGCGACTGCGCTTATACCAACGTGAACCACAGACTAAACAAAAAAGTGCATCACATAGAGATCACGCTGCTATGATAAGTGTATGTGGGTGTGTAAATGTCTACAAGTGACCTTTCCTAATTTTTCCACTGTCATCTTCGCTTTACTTCTCTCACACTTTCTTTCCCCTCCTCAGTGAGTGGTCTCGCAGGGAGCTGCCCAATCTTGCCTCTGTGACATAATCATTTCAATAAAAACTATTTAGGGCATGTTTAAATGCCTGAATTTTATAAAAGGCCCTTCATCTGCGATGACAGACAGGAGAGCTTGGCCAGTGCGCTGACAGACGCTCGCTCAATCGCACGCGGGAACATTGCGAGCGAGGGAGGATATAGAGAGTGATTGAAATGACTCCGAACAGTTTCCAGATGTTTGATTAGAAGGTGTGTGTGTACGGTGTCATCGGTGGAAATGAATTATGGGAGTGAACAGTTTGTCTTGTGTGCGTGTGCTCATATCTGTGTGTGTGTGTGTGTGTGTGTGTGTGTGTGTGTGTGTGTGTGTGTGTGTGTGTGTGTGTGTGTGTGTGAACTAATAAATGAATAACAATTTAGTTTATTTTATGTAAATTAATAGGATTAGGATTTTTTTTTTTTTTTTTTTTTCAGGCAAGTACAATTTAAATCTAAAAGGCATTCAGTTTTGGTTGAGGCACTTAGAAGCAAAACAACTAGATGCTTGTTAGAAGAACTGTAAATTCTCCATTGTTTTTCTGAGTTAGGTCTTTGATTTTGGATTGCTGAAAATCTATGCACATTTTTTCACTATTTTCCAGCTTTTATTAGTCAGACAATCTCTTCCCGTCTGAGCAGGTGATTCTTGAGCAAAAATAGATGTGTGGACCAGCGGCTGTACTATTCTTACAAGTTTGTCATCAAATTTTTCGGTAGAATGGTCTAATTTGAATCTGAACAGTAAGACTGATTATTATCCCTTACTAATTGCCAGCTGATCAGCTAGCTTAACTAGTGGCTATGTTTATGCAACCGAGGATCTTATGATGTTCTAGGGTCTTTTCAGCAAGCTCACCTGTCCTCACAGTCACCAAACAGCACTGTGAAAAGACCAAGCTGATAGGGTCATACAGCAGGCCTGTTTTCTCCATCAGTTCTCCTTTTTTCTCTCTCTCTGTCGGGACACTGAGCTCTATTTGTATTAATACACACAGAGCCCAGTAATCCTCACAATAGCAGCCAGGCGGCATCACCTCGGATGACACCGGGCCCGACGGACCCCCACGCGCTCCGAAGAGTTTTAGTGTCGGGGGCGAAATCACGCTGGTTTTTCCTGGCGGCTCTGGACAAGCAGCGCCTGTGTTATTACATGGCAAAATCCCTTTATGAACAAAGCAAATAAAACAGGCCATTTAAATCTCCAAAAAATACACTGGCGCGCTCAACGGCGCATTTCTCAGAGATTAGCTAGCCTGAGGTGAGCAGCCTGAAAACAATCTGCAAAAACGCTCCTTTTGTTGAAAACTCTGTCCTGACTTATTTGTAGAGGTTCATGTTTCCACAAATGTATTAATTTTAATTGCTTTTTTCTCTAAATATTTGGTAAGGCTACACACATCTAGTTCGCTCCAGAGCTCATGGGGATCCCACATTCTTCTTGCAAGCTTTCTTTCTTTCTTTCTAATCAGATCAAGTTAGCGCAGCACTTGTTTTATAAGCGCGTCTCGGACTGCTGTGTGAGTGTTTACTCTCCCGGTTTCCGATCGAAAATCGATGTAGATGAATCCTCTCGGCCTCTCAGTCTTCTCGCCCCTGCAGTTGTTTATCATTTACAGATGTGAAAAATGTCCAATGTTTGCTTAAACTCAAAGCTTATTTAGTCCCATTAAACTTCATTATGTGGAATATCATTAGCCCCCTGCCTGCGCTAAGGAGCCATTGGAAAAAAGTGCATGTGTGTGTGAGAGTGTGTTTTAGGCAAGTGCGAATGCTAAATCACTGTTAAACATTCCATTATGTCATTTGCACTATAATTAGTTTTTATTCTGTTAATGAATCCGCATGATGTTAAATTGGTTATCAAGCTGCATACACCAGCTCCCTGAAAGCATCTTTTCAATGCAAAGGTTGTGATGATATATGTGCGCTTTAGGTACTGCAGAACATCTTGACCTGAACACATACTGTATCTGACAGGTAGACAGGAAATAAACCTTCCTTTAGGTCATGGAGACCGACTGACCTCACGGCTCAGGCTCACACTTGCTTTTATTAGACAGGATAGGTCTTCTGATTCTGGAGACATCTGAACCATTGAACTCTACGGAGAGGTTTGATGTTAAAACACACAGATTGAGACAAGAAAAGTAGATATTATGATTTAGCACATCAGTCAAAAGATGCAAACTTCTAGAGAGCTTATTCTCCTATCCGTTTGTTCTCTTTATTATCTTTTTTGGGAGAAATAGTAGCAGAGATAAATGATTTTGAGATGGGTAACATTATGTATATTTGAAATCCAGCAGAAAACTGATGAACAGTTTGATTTTCACAGCTTCAGTTTGGAAATTGGCTCTCAGGAAGAGTTTGTCTGTTAACTCTAACCCTACTTGCTGATTTGTTAGAAGCTTGTTGATATAATGTGAGTAGTAAGATGGATGTGCTGTATAATATTGGTGT
The DNA here is from genome assembly GCF_965113295.1 of Leuciscus leuciscus. Taxonomy (NCBI): domain Eukaryota; kingdom Metazoa; phylum Chordata; class Actinopteri; order Cypriniformes; family Leuciscidae; genus Leuciscus; species Leuciscus leuciscus. The sequence goes on along the minus strand of NC_138728.1, from coordinate 6,669,019 downwards.
GTTTTGTGTTTGCTCTTTGCATATGTTTACAAATTGTACAGAACATTGGTCAACTACTCGTTGTTTTTAATTGTGCTTTATAAATAAATTGCCTTGCCTTGTTAATCAAATCAATTAAATGCTGTTTAGGCTTCATATAGCCCTATAATTGAAGGCCATATTGCTCATCCTAGCTTTACAATGAGATTCATTCAATATGTTTAGATCATTTTACAATTGCATTTTTTAAAGTGGTAAACTATTTCATACAGTGGGATCCAAAAGTCTAAAAATCTGGGGTGCGTTTCCCAATAGCATCGTTAGTGCCCTGTGTTCAGTTAGCATGTGTATCTGTGGTCTTAAGCTTAGTGGAAACTTTCTGTCCCACAGTTCAGTTAATATTAGTGCAAACCTGAGCCAGTGTGTGTTTGCTACAGCTACTGAAATAACTGCAGAGGAAACCCCAAACTCCACACATACACAGTTTTCCTACACATTTGTTGATGGGATTAGCTTTTATTGGGTTTGTGGACGGCGTGCCAGGGTTGGCTGATATATTTAAGATGATGTTGTGGAGCTGTGTATGTGGCTGCCTGTTTAGGAAAACTGTTTATATATCCAAAAAGCTGTTTATGAGAATAGTGGTACTGGTTTTACAACCCCACGTATCAGTGTTTTTCACCATTATCATCATCATCATCATCATCTCTCTCTCTTCTCTGCAGACATTGATGAGTGTTTGGAGAACAATGGAGGTTGTGATCATTTCTGCCGGAACACGGTGGGCAGTTTTGAGTGCAGCTGTCAGAAAGGACACAAACTCCTGACCAACGAGCGCACCTGTCAAGGTGAGTCACTTTTCACACTACAAATTGTTGCTTTCTGGGTGGAAATACAAATGAACATTTTAGATCTACATGGGTACGAAGCACACGGCTGCACATGACATCCAGGAGAAAATATATAATGGCCATTAATTAAGAGTAGGGTGACCAGACGTCCCGAAAAATTTGGGACAGTCCTGAAATCTAAGCTGTTGTTCCGAATCCCGAATCCGGCCCTTACATTTCACTATTGGTTGTATATTCTGTATATAACTGTGTATGTGACAAATAAAAATCTTGAATCTTGAATCTTAATTTTCCCGAAAATTATACTGTAGCAAAATCTTGAGTAGTTATGCAAAAATATGCTTCGGCCTAATGTATGATGTCGGGTTACACAGAGCAAATCATCTACACAATTATTTAGTTTTCTTATTTAATGACCAGCAATTTAGTTGTAATAAGTTGCATAAGGCGTATTAGCGTAAATCAGACCTTTCAGGCTATAGCCTGTTATAACAGTCATTGTTTTTTTTGTTTTTTTTCACAATGAAATTTGAGTTCATGATTTTAATGTTGTTTTTTTGTGGCAGACTAAAGACGAATGACAGACTGTTGATCTTTGAATAAAAATATGTTTGGTTTAGGTTTAAAATTCATTATCTTTTATCGTAGGCTATGTAGTCTAATATCATAGTAGGCCTATATCTACTATGGATATAGTAAAAGGATATGTTTAGGAAAATGTTCAGGCTGCACTGATACGTACAACAACCACTTCAAGCTCCAAAAATAACCATAAAATATCAAGTACCATAAATGAGTAAAAATGTATGACTGAACTGTAAATGTTAATTATGACTGTAAATGTTTTTATTTAGTGAAAATCCTTCTCTCCACTCTCAGCTGTAAAATTTTCTTCATGCTTGCCAGCTACAGTTTGGAAATTTCTTTGAATAACGAACTGTTTATCGCACAAAGCTATTGTACGGCTTAAAAACATCTTGACTTGTTTTTGAATGAAAAAGAGCTAAAACTTTCTGGAAGACCCCATCAATTTGGGGGTGAACTATTTTAAAGCCATTTGGGCGAGATGTAGAAGCTGTCTACTACACACACACACACACACACCGTCCCACACCTCTTCATTAAAAGCACCTCATGCACAGGCTGTTGTTTGGTTGGGATGCTGGCAAGCATTTGGCGTCGTATGAGGTGTGTGTGTGTGTTTAGTTGAGTTTACTGGAGGTGAATGGTGGCGGATTCCTATAAGCATGTCGGAGCACGAGTGGGAGTACAAACAGAAATTATTTTATTAAGCTAAACCAAAACACCACACCACCTTATTCCTGCTAATCAGTGTGTGGGGTGTGTATGTGTTTTTATTGAAGGGTGTGTTGTTGAAGCGCGATGTTATGGATGTGCCAGCTGTGCTAAGATGATCTATCAGTCTTTCTGTCATTCTTGTCTCTTTTCCCCGCTATGTTTATATAGGTACATCTTTAGTTTTTAATTATTTACTTTTCTATTCCCTTCATACCAGAAAATAGCTGCCTGTCTATTCTATGGGTGTGGCAAAAGTGGGTGTAACAATAATATTAAAGGTAGAGTTGGCAATTTGTTTTAGAAACACTTTTTGTTATATTGGTTTACATCCTGATCAATAAGAGTTGGTCTGAATGTTAAAACATGTAAATCTTCTGTGGAAGTCTGAGGACCAAAAAATGTTAGTCCAATTGATAAAATGTCCTACCTGCCTATTAGCATATGTATTTCCATACATCCGCACACCCTGCTAACGCAGACATCATACATCATCAGTGCGTTCAGTAAGACTATATGCAGAGTTGTAGACAGTCACCGAGCGCCAGTGACGTTCTAGCCGGAGCTGTTCACGTCCTCAGACTCGGATTTATGCGTTTCTATGTCAACACTATCAACGCCAAAATGAACTGCAGCAGTCAAGTGGTAGAACAAGAGCTCTGTAAGTTGTTTACGTTCATTATTTGTAATGTTATGTGCTTTGAGACATGAGGTAGTTTAACGCTTTGCAGACTCTGCTCTGGCTGTGTGCGTTCATGTGTTTTGGAGGAGGCGTGGCTTTGGAGACGCTCTGAAAGGAGGGTGGGATCTCATGCTTTCAAAGCTAGCTTGCTATTGCTAGCCTCCCCGAAATTGCCTACCCTACCTTTAACTTTAGTATGTTTTGACTGCCATGATGCAGCATGACATGGATCTCTCTCTATGGTATCTCTGTCACCTATTTTTAGATGACAAAAGTCACTTAGAAAAGATGATGATTGCACTCGTGTCTGTAGCACAAAATGTACTTTTTTTTACGGTTTGGGATTTTAACAAACATACTAAAGACCTATAAACCTAAAGTAGGATAAATTGTATGCTTGTCGTAGAAAGCACCACTAATTACTCTGGTTGCAATTGTGGCTTTGAAAAACGTAACCAAAAACGAGTCTGTAACCCATTTACAGTGTCCTTGCTAGACATGTTACATATAGTTACTATAGTAATTACTATAAATTGTGCATAATTTCATGTAACTAACCCAAAACCACACCCTAATCCGAACCCTAACCCTATAGTAGGCTAAGTACATGTAGTTAATTATTATTTCTCAGTAGTACTTATAATGACACTGTAACATGGACACCTTAAAATAAAGTGTATCCATGAGTCAAACGTGCTGTTTTTTGTCTTTTAGGATACTCATGATGAGTTTCTGGTGAAATCACTATTGTGGGGTCCTTTTTACTGCAAGCCAGGAAATGATTATACACAATTGATTTGCGTTGATGGTTTTGTGTGTGTAAATGTGTGTGTTTGTCCTCTGCAGATATTGACGAGTGTTCCTTTGAGAGGACATGTGACCACACCTGCATCAACTACCCGGGAAGCTTTGAGTGTGTGTGTCACAAAGGTTACAGCCTCTATGGCCTCACACACTGTGGCGGTGAGTTCACAATCTCAATACCAGCCAATGGTTAAAAAAAGAAAAGAAAAAAAAGAAGCATAATTTGATGGACAAACTGTCATCTGTGTGTAATAGATATTGACGAGTGCAGCATTAGTAACGGGAGCTGTGAATATGGCTGCGTGAACACACCGGGCAGTTACGAGTGTGTGTGTCCTCCTGGACAAAAGCTCCACTGGAACAAGAAAGACTGTGTTGGTAAGTCCTCGTTTCATTCCCCGTCCCGAAATATCCCATAATGTTAGTCGTTTCCATGGTAACCGTACCTCGTTTGTCCCTCAGAGGCGGTAAAATGCCTCGCGAATGGGAAGCCGGCACCTCGTGCTCAGCTCAGCTGCGCCAAGACAGGTGGAGGAGAGACGTGTTCGCTGTCCTGTCCATCAAACGCCCTTTTCCTGGCTGGTTAGTTACCTTACTTTTGGGGATTTCTGTGGAAGTCATTGACCAGCATGTTGTATTCTGTGTTGTTTGGATACATTCAGTGCAGTTTGATTTGTTTAAATTCAGTAATGTACATTATAAATTGTAAATCTGTTCACTTTCTTATACATCTGAAAGGAATATATTTATTTAGATCAAGCAGCACTCTATGGTTATAGGCTCAAACAGTCTTTGCCCTCTGCTACCCTCTAGTGGCTCAAACCTTACATCACAAAATTTGCATGCTTGGTTCAATCAAATCAAGAAGCTTGATTATGAAGAGGCTGATGCAATGAGGAAAAACTGGCCAGAAATGAGAAAGCGCATGAAAATTAATCTTTCAACAACTCACAGTCATATTAATACTGCTATAATGACGTTGGACATGCTAGCATTGTCATATCTGTTAGATAACCAAACGAACAATAAAGGGCAAGATACGTTCAATTGGCCTGACCAGAGGAATCACGTGAATATGATATTTGACATTCTGTGAGAAAGTGACTAGAAAAGAATGTTGCGGCGATATTTCATAAGTACATCTATCATCTCTGCGGACTGATTTGGTAAAGGTATTAAGGTGTTAGACGCCCAAAACTTGTCTCTGACAAATTTTATGCAAGGACCATCGGTTTAGAGGAATGTGCGTAAACATATTAATACCCAGAAGTAACTTTCAAACAAGTCCTGATTCACTAAACTTTGGTCCATTCCCACAGCTCTAACACAACGGCCACATTATCACTCACTGCGATCTAAAAAACATATATACAGTCTAGTTTGCACTACAAAAACAAGTATTTAAAAAATAAAAATCCAAAAAATATTTTCAGAGAATATTTATTAAATTAAATTTTTTAGAAGCTTTAAAGTTTTTACGCTTACAACAAGAAAAACATTTTTTTAAAGGTTTTATAGAAAACTTGCAGTGTATGTACAACAGAAAGTAGTGTGCATTATAAATATTAAATATAGTGAATTTTGTGAACAATTTGGCAATGCAGTGGTTGTACTGCAGAAAGCTAATATATAATTATAAAAGCTAATATGCACTATAAAGTCTAGTATGCACTATGCACTACAATAATAAGTATGCACTAATCAGAAATGTGACCTAATAGTATATAGTATAAATAAATCAAATGAATAAAATCAAAATTTCATCTGTAAGTTAGATCAATGCGAATCTGAGTATATGAGTGTGTGTGTGTGTGTGTGTGTGTGTGTGTGTGTGTGTGTGTGTGTGTGTGTGTTTATGACTCTTGGATTCTCTGTATGTGTGTGTTAATGGTCTCCCCGGGTTCGAGCACTAAAGCTGCATAAAACCTCTTTTAATCCTGTTCACCCGCGGTCTGTAGCCGCACGCCAACAGAAATACTCAGCCTGCCATTGGACGATTTGTGGCAAGGCCGAAGTCAGGCCAATGACTCTCTAGACAACTTCACAGTACTCTGTCATCCTGACAGCCAACCCTCTCAACTCACACACACACATACAGTACATCATACACACACACACACTACGAGACAATACTCAGGTGCATGCAGCACCTGGAACATCTGTTGAAAAGCTTTCTCTCTCTCTCTCTCTCTGTGTGTGTGTGTGTGTGTGTGTGTGTGTGTGTGTGTGTGTGTGTGTGTGTGTGTGTGTGTGTGTGTGTGTGTGTGTGTGTGTGTGTGTGTGTGTGTGTGTGTGTGTGTGTGTGTGTGTGTGTGTGTGTGTGTGTGTGTGTGTGTGTGTGTGTGTGTGTGATTTAGACTCTGAGAACAGTTACACTCTGAGCTGCGGGGTGCCTGTCCAGCCAGGTAAAGTTCCACTGAAGAAGAACGTCACTACATCCAGCAGTAGCTCCCCGCAAACCTGCACAGGTACTGGATCTTTTCTCTCAATAACTGAATTGTGGTTTATCTGCACTGAGGCTCTCATAAACATGTATGTCCTACAGTCAAGTATGCACTACAAACAGTAGTCTATAATATGTATTAAAACAGCTAACATGCACTGTAAAATATAGTATGCAGTACAAAAAAATAAGTGTTCACTACAAAATCTAGTGCATAAATCTAGTATGTACTACATCTCCTCTCAATCTTCAGTAGATCGAACACTTGCCTTTTCCTGTTTCCTTCCCATACCATCCAGTTTCTCTTCTTTTCTTTTCTTTTCTTTTCTTTTCTTTTCTTTTCTTTTCTTTTCTTTTCTTTTCTTTTCTTTCTCTCTTTTTTTTCTTTTGATTGTTTCCTTTCTTTTTCCTTTTTCTTGTTTCTTTCCCATTCTCTCCAATTTCTCTTCTCATTCCTCTCATACGGAGCCTCATATGAAAAGTTTTGCGTTCCCCCAAGAAACTTTGTGTGTTCGCTTACAAAATGTTTTGTGTTCACCTGAGAAACTTTACGTTTGGTCGCAAAAAAACACGCAAAAGTTTCGCGAGCGAACTCAAAAAGCATTGAAATATATTTGATCACCATGTCCCTTAATGGGCTCTGAATGGTCATACCTAGGATATCCAGAACCACCAAAGGAGGGAGAGCATTTTCACATTTGGCTCCAAAACTCTGGAATAGTCTTCCTGATACTGTTCGTTGCTCAGAATCGCTCTCCCAGTTTAAAACTAGATTAAAGTCTCATCTCTTCAGCCAGGCATTCTTATAATCCTACAGTTCAAACTACAATCCGGCCTCTAGCTCATAAATGCCAGAGGAGAACTGGCCCCCGACTGAGCCTGGGTTCTCCCAAGGTTTTTTTTCTCCATTAGGTCACCTGATGGAGTTTTAGGACACCATTAGGTCACTTGATGGAGTTTTTCGGTTCCTTGCCACTGTTGCCTTTGGCTTGCTCAGTTGGGGATATTTTGGGGATATTTAATTTAATTTTATCAATCAATAAATTCCTCTTGAAACAAACTTTGTTGTATTATTTTAATTTAATACTGTGAAGCTGCTTTAATACAATCTGTATTGTGAATAGCGCTATACAAATAAACTTGACTTGACTTGACTCTGTACTCTCCTTTTCCTCTTCTTCTACTTCTTGTTTCTTTTCTCACTTTTCTGGTTTTCCCTTCCTTTCCAGATTTTCAGGTTTCCTTTCTCTTTTTATTTTCATTTTTTCCTTTACTTGTTTCCTGTTTCTTCTTTTTGTTTTCTCCTTTCTTTTCTTTATCTGTTTTCTCCTTTGTCCTTTCCTTTTCCTGGTCTGTGTACCTTCTGGTAATTTAATTTTAGAAATTAGAAATAAAAAAACGGTTTAATTTTTGATTTTTCGTTTTGAAAAAAACGCAAAACGAGACTTAGTAGTGTATTTGGTTCATGGGTATTGTGAGTGTATACAAATAAAAATAGACCATTTACAGTGATGTTTTGAATGATGTCTTACTCTTATCTGTATGACCAAAAATCCTTTCCGCTGTCATCAGGAAACAACAAAGGGATCGCACCAGCACCTCCGAAGGTGTTGTTGTGCTTTAAACGAGATGTATATTGGCAAGAAATATATGCAACAGCCAAACAATATGAAGAAACGTTATTGTAACTAATTTGCAAAGCAGTGCATTCGATGAACTTCTGCATGATGATACAGGCTGTAGAAGACAGGATGTGTTGAAAAGGGGTGTTTCAGGGCCGCCCACACATGCGAAACAAAGCATAATCAAATTTTTTGCCCATGAACAAAAATATTTGTAAAAATAGCTTAATTTTTCAGTTTCATAAACAAAAATTGCTTTATTGCTCTTTAAAGGCACACTATGCAGTTTCCGTTTTTGTCAAACAGCGACCCCTAGAGTCGCTGTGGAGTACTTGTATTGAACGTTACTCTCATAAATACCACTCACGCAGAGCCGTCGTTTTCTTTTCCTTGACTCTTCCGACCGCACTTTCTTCGTTTTCTTCGCCGACTCTGCCATGATTCACGTCTGAAATGCGTGCTAGTGTCTTCCATAGAGGCTGCTTCATATGTTGTTGATGTATGTGACGTTGTGACGTAAAGCTAGTCGTGATTCTCGCGAGATTCGTCTGGACGCCACCTCTCAAACCTGCATTGCTGGTCAGCCAGCAACCATACCTGTCAACATTTGGTTTTCAAAATCCGGGAGATTTGTGCGGGGACCATTCGGCGGGAGCAAGAGGTAGGCTCATGCTGTTGAGTGTGCTGTGGGGACACCGCCTTCACCTGCCATGTCTATCGGCTCGATTTCGGGTTAAACTTTCCGCGACTGCGCAACTGGGTTATAGGTTGCCAGGTTGAGGTGACAAACGGGTTGAAATTGTATATGGTGTGTGGATTGTGTGAATATAATGCATTTAATACAAGATCTGGCAACTGGTCAACATTAGACAAACATATTGGTCCGATTATTCATAAAGGAGTTTGGGCCATGCAAATTACGGGAGTTTCACGTGAGAAATAACAAACCGGGAGGGGTCCGGGAGATAGGGCTAAAAAACGGGAGAAACCCGGGAAAAACGGGAGTGTTGACAGGTATGCCCCCAACCCCCCCACTTTGCTATCGGGATGATTCGCCCGAGTTCGTTTACCATCGAAATGACTTCGAAGCTGTTAAATTAAAGTAGAAATCTTGCATAGTGTGCCTTTAAGGAAAATCGAATTACCAGAACGTACACGGACCTTTACTTTCCTTTCAGCATGAGTCTAGTATGTCCTACATCTCCTTTGGGTTGGCTCGGAGCAAGGACGCCTCTGGTTTTTTGGCCCCTTCAGCAGACTTCAGACAGGACAGCTGTAAACGAGTCATCTAGCGTGACATGTTCCACTCCATTACATCGCATGACAGACACTGGATCACTGCAAGGGCTCAGATACAGAGATCTGTGAGGAGAATTAGGACAGGTCCTATCATTCAACCCTGCCGAGGTCACAGACACGCTACTATTATCCCCAGTAGTCTCTCTTTCCCGGCTCTCAGAATTCGACATTCCCCATGTGGCTCCTTGTGTAGATTTTGGACAGCTAAGCAAGACTCAGACAGACAGACAGACTGCTTAGAAATACTCTCGCATACACACGCGCCGCTTCTTGTTTTGGACGGCGTACATAGGAATGCTGTGAACCTGAGTAAATGACTCTGTGCTGGCTGCACATCTATGCTGACAGATTTGAAATACACAGACGGGATTCTACCACAGTGGCTCCTGAGGGCCTCTACACACGGGGCCCGGGGAGAACGAGCAAACAGACAGTTCGCTGATTCACACATTCTGAAAAAAAAAAACCCCATCGCTAAAAGGTTCACTACCAAACCCCCTGCTGTCGGCTCCAATACCGCCACACGCTCGATATGCTTTCACAAGACCAGCTGAAGTCCTCAACCGCAGTGTGTTCTCATTTCAACTCCTGACCCTTCGTCTCCCTTCATTCCCTCACTGACTTTGGACTTGTTGTGTTAAACTAGACACTCATATTTTTAATACTTTGGAATGGGCCGCTAAGCCCACAGGACAGATTTAGTGTGCTTGAATTTTGGATTTCAAAAAGGCCTCATATTTTGGTGTTTTCCATGATTATTATCCAAACCGTGCAAGTGAAAGTGAGACATTGCCGATTTCCCGTCCATCAGAGATGCTGGCCCAGCCTGTGAAGCAGAAAGCACGGTTTAAGATCAAAGACGCCAAGTGCCACCTGAGACCCCGCAACAAGGAGAAACACCGGGACACAGGGAAGCAGAGCATGCAGGGTGAGAGACACACCAAACACACCACTTTAAAAAATATGCTTTCATTGAAGGATTCTCATTTCCTTTACCTTTTTCCTTTTCATTTGCCGTTTCCTTTCCTTGCTGTTTTCCTCTTTCCTTTACACTTCTCCCTTTCCTGTTTCCTGTTTTTTTTTCCTTTTTCATCTTCTTCGGTTTCTAATTTCTTTCACATTTTCTTCTACTTCTCTTCTTTTTTCTTTTTTCTTTTCCCTTTTCATTTCTTGATTTATTTCCTTTTCTTTTCTCTCTTCTTGTTTCCTTTCCTTTCGTTTTCCTGTTCCTGTTTCATTTACATTTTCCTTTCTCTTCTTCTTTTTTAATCTTTTTTCTTTTTCTTTTCAAATTTCTTCTTCTCTTCTCATTTTTTATAATATTTGTTCCTTTTGTTTACTGCTTCTTGTTTCCTTTCCTTCTTTCCTTTTTTTCTCCTTTGTCCTGTTTCTTCCTCTACCTTTTCCTTCTCATTTCCATTTTTCTTCTACCTTTCTCCTTTCCTTTTTTCTTTTCCTTTTTCTTTTCTCATGTTTTTTATTTCCCATTTCCCTTTACTCTTCTCTATTTTTTTTTATTTTTTTTCCTATTTCCTTTTCCTTCTCCCTATCATTTTGTCTTCTTTTCCTTTTTCCTGTTTTGTTTACTTTTTCTCTTTTTTCAATGGCAATTTGGCAATCTCTTTTTCTTCCTCGTTTCCATTTTCTATTTTCTCTTTTCTTTTTACCTATTTTTCCTCTCTCCTGTTTCTTCTTTTCCTAATCCTTTCTTTCTGATTTCCCGTTTAATTTACTATTCTCCTTTTCCTTATTCCCTTTCATTTTTCTTCCTCTTTTACCTCTCCTGTCCTTTCAGGAGCTGGTCAGTTACCTTGCACAGACGACTGTCAGGTGACGTTTGTGAATCTGAAGTGCGACTCCTCCAAAAAGCGCCGTCGTGGACGGAAGTCTCCATCAAAGGAAGTCTCCCACATCACAGCAGAGTTTGAGATGGAAATGAAAGAAGAGGAAGCCTCAGGTAACATTGCCTGCATGTGTGTACAGTAGTTCTCTCTTGTTAACTGTTGCGTTCCCATGTCAAGCCATCTGAGACTTCAGAGTGTAAATGTGATGTCTTCTGTCTTTATTTATGTGTCAGAATCATGTAACGTGGACTGTGTGCGTGAGAAGACCAAACAGAGGCTTCAGAATGCCATGCGCACACTAAGGAAGTCCATCAGTAAACAGCAGTTCTACATTCAGTTCTCCGGCACGGCGTACGAGGTGGCCCAGCGTGCCGTGCGACAGACAGAAGGAGATGAGACCTGCAGTATAGGACAGGTCCTCACTGACGGGAAGTGCGGTGAGTATTTTGGGATAAGGGTTTTGTTTTCTGATCTGGGGTTGAAGACACTTTCATAAATCTTGTATCTGTTTGTTTGGGTGCGTTTCTGTGTGTCCGGGTGTCTCCCAGTCAGCTGCGATGTGGGAACGTTCTACAGTGGAGAACTGGAACAATGCATCATCTGTCCGCCAGGAACCTATCAGGACAGGGAGGGCCAGCTGTCCTGCGAGCCCTGCCCCAGCACCGAGGGACAGGGCATCGCGGGGGCCAAGAACGTCTCTGAGTGCGGAGGTGTGTGTGGATACACATTATCAAACACTCAATCAATGAATAGCTTTGTGATGGTAATGGCACACCGATTGATTATTGGAGCTGATTAATGCAAGACCACGTTTTTTCAAAATAATCAATAGATTTTGAAATTCAGGGTCAAAAAATCCAAAATTGCTCATTATCATGCAAAATGCAAGATTTCTTATGAAGGACTTAACAAAGTCTGGATCAATTGGTAGCAGCTCATTTTTAACTATTTGAGCAGCTAAAAAGTATTTGACTGACAGCATACAAACACACCTCAATGCTAAAACCTTTATTAGGTGATTCTAATATATTCATGGTAAAATGTCAAGACGAAATGTTTACTCATATTTGTGTCGCAGTGTCATGATGCTTGTTCAGTTGACTTCATTGAAGTCACTTTGGTTGTAGACCCCTTTGTAGCATTTAAAAAAAAAAAAAAATACTTCAAACAATCTCATGAGACATAACTGATGAACATCATGAGACACTTCTCTGTTTATCTAGTTATTTTGCCAAATGCTCTGGTTGTGCATTTAAATACATTGGTAGTGAGTGGAAACAAGGGCTATGAAGCTCCAGAAATGACAAAAGCACCATTAAAGTAGTCTAGACAACTTGTTTTCTGTACTCAGTAAGTCTTATAAAGCTATCTTGATAATCTTTGTAAATTCCAGACTGGAATTTACATTGTTTTTCTCTTTGGTTGAACTATCCCCTATTTTCATAAATAAAAAAAATGAAGAAAAACAAAAACACAAATACACTACTGTTCAAAATATTTTTTTAAAGACGGGAGTAATGATGCTGAATATTCAGCTTTGCATCACAGGAATAATTTACATTTAAAATTATATTAACTTGGAAAGCAGTTATTTCATCTTGAATGGTAGTGCATAATCAAAATAATCTTGTTTTATTTGTTAAATGCTCAAAATACTCAAAATGTCATTCTCTGGTTGTAGGCCAGTGCCCTGCCGGTCAGTTCTCTGCTGATGGTTTCCGCCCGTGCCAGCCGTGCCCGCTGGGCACCTTCCAGCCTGAGCCGGGCCGTGTGCTGTGCTTCCCCTGTGGAGGAGGACTCTTGACTAAACACACGGCCAGCACGTCCTTTAGAGACTGTGAAGCCAAAGGTATGATTCAACACTGCAAAATAGGCACATTTCTTATGTCCATATTGACTTTGTATTTTCCCTTCCCCATATTTCTAGTTCACTGTGCTCTTGGGCATCATTATAATGCCAGCACGCACCGGTGCATCCGTTGTCCGGCTGGAACTTACCAGTCTGAGTCCGGACAGAACTACTGCATCACCTGCCCTGGAAACACCACTACAGATTTTGATGGAGCTAACAATGTATCTCACTGCAAAAGTAAGGCAGATATATGCAAATCCATTCACAGATCCCATGATAAGCAGTGAATTCACAGGTTTGTCTGTTCTCATCCCTTGCAGATCAGCTATGTGGCGGTGAGCTGGGAGATTTCATGGGCTACATCGAATCTCCCAACTATCCCGGTGACTATCCATCTAATGTGGACTGCGTTTGGACCATTAACCCTCCGAACAAGAGGCGCATCCTTATTGTTGTACCGGAGATCTTCCTGCCCATTGAGGATGAGTGTGGGGATGTTCTGGTCATGAGGAAAAGTGGTATGGTATACCTGTCATTTTGGATGCTAGTTCATTATTGCAAGCAGGAATGCAAATTATTGAGCTCCTCTTCTCTCTTTTTAGCCCTGCCCACTTCCATTACAACTTATGAGACATGCCAAACATATGAGCGACCAATCGCCTTCACCTCCCGTTCACGCAAGCTGTGGATCCAGTTCAAATCGAATGAGGGTAACAGTGGAAAGGGATTTCAGGTTCCGTATGTCACTTATGATGGTAAGTTACAGATACAGTCCAAACACAACCACATGTAGCCACACACATTCACATACTACATTCGATGTAGCCCATGAAATCTCATTTTTGCCCACTGTCGCTCACTGGATATTTTCGGACCATTCTCTATAAACCCTAGAGATGCTTGTGCATGAAATCCCAGTAGATCAGCAGTTTCTGAAGTACTCAGACCAGCCCATCTGGCACCAACAACCCTGCCACGTTCAAAGGCCTTTATTCCCCATTCTGATGCTCAGTTTGAACTTCAGCAGATCGTCTTGACCATGTGTGCCTAAATGCATTGAGCCGCTGCCATGTGATTGAGATGGTCCTCACTGCAGAACACGAAATCCAGGGGGAGGAGTTTGATCCAGATCCAACTCCTCCCACCTTACATATACCTAAACCTACCCATCTCCACCCCCTGATCCCTAAACCCACCCCTAAACCTACCAATCTCCACCCCTTAGATCTGGATCCAACTCCGCCCCCTAGATCTCGTGTACTGCAGTGAGGTGCTACTGATGTGATTGGCTGATTAGACATTTGCGTTAACAAGAAGTTGAACAAGTGTACCTAATAAAGTGGCCAGGCATTTAGACAGCAACTACACAAACGAGATACATTAAACATTCTGTAAATTGTAAAAAGTTATTCATGTACATAAATAATATACTACATTTATTAATATCAGTTTGTGTTTGTGTTTTTGTCATTATAGAAGACTACCAGCAACTTATAGAGGACATTGTTCGAGACGGTCGACTTTACGCCTCAGAAAACCACCAAGAGATATTAAAAGTGAGCATTTATTTAAGTAGCTGTCATCAGACATAACTTTATATTCCTCTTTTAATGGCTCGTTTCTCTGTTTTCAGGATAAGAAGCTGATTAAAGCTCTGTTTGATGTGCTGGCCCACCCTCATAACTACTTTAAATACACCGTGCAGGAATCAAAGGAGATGTTTCCACGTTCCTTTATCAAGCTGCTACGCTCCAAAGTCTCCAGGTTTCTACGGCCGTATAAATAGAAACCCGAACATTTCTTCCACGACCCCGGCTCTATCCCCATCTCTCTTCCTGTCTTTTCTCCACTAGCTCCCAGAAGGCCTAACTACTGCAAGAAGATAAAGACGTTTGGCCTTCTTCCTGTCTGAGATTTGTCCATTTGTCCCTTTTTGTCTTTGTATGTTTTTGTTTGCTAATATTTATGTGCTTGATTTTGCAAAAGCCCTCTTTGGATGTTTGATATCTACAGTATATATTTGTAAGTGTGTGTGTGCGTGTGCGTGTGCGTGTGCGTGTGTGTGTGCGTGTGTGTGTGTGTGTGCGCGCGCGTGTCTGCGTGTAAACAAAATTATGTGCAAGCTTATGGCTTATTAGGACACTTACAGACACACACAGATATATATATTCTTGTTTGGAAAAGGTTATTTTCATGCCCCTGATGTGCACAAGGGGTTTTAATATCCTAGTGCACTTAAAGTTAGTGGTTACTTAATGAGAAAGTAATCACTTTCTGTTCTTACCACAAAAAAATTAAATACAAAGCCAGACAAGTGAAAGATAAAATAAAAAAAAACAGGATAAAAGACAAAAACTACCTGTCAGTATGAGAGTTAGAGTTACGTGTACGTTGTTTAACTAGTATTTGGAGCTTCAACTGCACTTGAATTTTATATTGTAGAGAATAAGGAAATATAAGTTGCTTTTTTCGTTGTTGTTTTGGTTTTTGTTGTATAGAGATGTTTTACCTTGGTTGTAGAAACAAGAAATGTCCGTACTGCCCCTCTACAGGGATACAGAAAGATATTCTCACCTCTCCCTCTCCTGAAAACAAAACACACTTCATAATAATCTCAGTTTAATATCAGAAAAAGTATTAATGTTGAAGTGCCATCTGGTTTTATTGGGTTTGTACCCAGCTTGACAAGTATAAGATTAATTTCTATAAGATTACATGATGCAATGAGTTTGTCATTAACCTGCGATTTAGATTTTGAGAAAATTTTGAGAAATTGTAAATATGGTGATCATTTTTTTTTTCTTGAGCTTGTTGTGTCATAAAACTCATGGAAATGGTGAAGAGTTTATTCAGAACAACAAAGAACTCCATTTTGGATTTAGAGATGGTGTATTACATAGTTATATCATATCTATTACATAGTAATTGCATATCACCTTTGTGCTGTGCACAAAGACACATATTTTGCTCTTGTTGTTGTTGAACTGTGGATGAAGACTAGAGGCTGTTTGTTGAACTGATGTCATACCTGAAGTATGTGAAAAATACCCATCACAATTAAATCAATTCACACAACCACATACATCTAGATGAGCCATAAAGTCACTGAAATACAGATAATATTACCTGTCATTTTACAGTGTTCTGCGTTGTTTTGCATATATTCCAGTTTGGGAGGGAGGGGCGGAGTGATCATTCTAAAGCTGCTTTGTTATATGAGCACTTATTAATGCTTGTATTTGTAATATCCACATATGGACAGGGAAACACATTCGCTCATGCATCGAGCATAAATAATCATACATTCATGCATGTACACACAAATGCTGTAATACATATTATGCTAGCACAGTAATTTATGATTTGTGAGATAACCGCAGGTTGTAGTTGATCTTTTGTGTGTGTGCGTGTGTGTGTGTTAATCACATATTGTTGTCTCATTTGATTACTAAAGCAAAGGCATGTGACTGTTTGAGGAACTGTTGCCATTAGCAAAGAAGAAGAATGTGTGACATACAAAAGCACACAATTTTCACAAAATACACACACAAACACACACCTCGATGGCTTCACACACAGATTTAAGTACTTTTCCCCTCAGACGGAGAGAGTGACTCAAGACTGCTGCTGGTGTGATTTGTAAGCTTTATGAATACAGATGTGTAAATGATGTTCAAATGTTAGTGTTGTGTTTTTTTTTGTTTTTTTAAGTTAATATTTACAGTAGAAGGAGACAATATGCTGGGGAAGGTCACAGTCTGACATCCACAATGGTGAATGACCACATTTCAGAAGAATAAACAATTCAGCAGTGTGAAATCAACCCCAGAAGGTGTGTAGAAGAGAATGGGAACTATTGTTAAGACCTCACATTATTAATAAATCATTCAAATCTCACGCTGTTTGTTGTGCCGTTGTCTTTCATTTAAATCAATTGTTGCTTATTCTCATTATTAATGTAGCCTATTAGTTAAATCTTTTTTTTTTAAAGAGGAAAATTGACCCTTCTGTCAACTAACGCCATTTTGAATGATTTGTCGTCCTCTTGTGGTCATATTAATATAGGCCTATCATCAAAAATCATGCCGTTTTCTCCCCACAAAGGGGCAGTGTGGACCAAGATTTTTGCTTTTCAAAATATTTGAACTAATTTGAAAACTAAAAAGGTTGTTATTCATGTTTCAGAATTAAAATTGTAACTACCACACAGCTATGACATAGCCTACGTTTTAGTATATAGTATGATTAAGGTTTAAAATGCCACTACTACTTTAATATGGCATGCAGATCAAGGTCAGACAAAAATACAACCTTTGATTAGACAGCACAGATATAGATGGCACTGGCAGAGATATAATATATATATATATATAATAAATAAGCCATCCTCTGACTGAAATAACTGACCTGACGGATGGGGCTTGTCACGTGAATATTAATTACGTGACGTTTACCTTTACTGGTTGGTTGGATGAAAGGGAGACATTGGTCAAGCGGAAAGACGGTGTATACAACTATGAAACGTCCAAAAGTAATTTTAAGTGTATACAAAAGTGCCCAACAAGATTGTAACATTGATTAGCGTTATTATGTTGAAAGGAATATCGACTTGAATATTATAATGCTTTCCTCTCGAATGGCGCCAATGGGTTCTGTGAAAACAATTCATCAACAACAAACGGGTCTGTTAGCAATAGTAAAAGGTTGGCTTATGATTATTAATGAAGTTACATGAAGCTCCAAGCCATAGTATGATTCGCCAAGAGGAGGGGAGAAAGATCCAGAGCAGCGCGAGGGGGAGTGTCACACACACACACACACACACACACGCTCGCATACCGGGGCACCACGCGACTCCAGTTCAAACAAACCAGCGCGAGCCTCTGCAAACAGGAGCCGCTGCGTTTTCACGCTCTTGCCGGTTATGCATTAGTCTTTACCTGCACATCTCCGAAAACACACTGGCGTGAGACTCTTGAGTTTGAAAAGGTAAGTATATTTCTGGTATGTAAATCAGCACCGCATATATTTTGAATATGCATGAATTAATATGTATAAGAGAGTGCGCTGTTATAAATGATGCTCGTCTGTTTGGAAAGAAGAGACAGTTACCATAGATACAGTCAATTCTTGAATACTTGTTAAACATGAGTGATTGATTTTTGGCACTGATATTATATTATGTGCTGGTTTTATTCCTTCTCATGTTTATCTGGCAAAGAACACCTTGCAAAATTAAACTCAATGAAAAGCAAATTATCATGCAATCTAGCCAATCAAACTGGTAGTTCGTTTTGGCTCTTTTTTGTGAACCATTGTTATACTAACAGTAAAATTGCCAACAAGTATGTGGGAATACATTTTTGGACATGATACCATGTTAATAACATGTTTTTTGACATAGCATGGTAGATATTCTTTGAAATACTACAGTTTATCAATATGGAAATCATTCAGTATCATGATATATATAAGTGCCTCGTGATTCCATCACTTTACTATATGGTACCATCACATTACTTTTTTTTTTTTTCTTTTTTTTTTAGTGCTTAAAGCTTTTGTCCCACATAGTTTTACTTAGTGTGCTTAGTCATCATCCATCCTTTATTAATTGTTATCGTTATTCTTTTCACACACAATTTTTTTTTCTGTTTTCTGCATGGTTTGAGCACTTATGCATTTCTCAAGGAATGGAGTAAGCTTTCAGCATTTTCCCTACTTGTTATTTCAGTTCAAAAATAACATTTTAGCTCCCCTTTCTTTCACGGGGCTTTTGTGTCCTCTTTCCTCCCAAACAATTGTCTCTGTTGCATCGCATCCTTTTTTTCCCCTCCCGTCTTGAAAGTGTAGGGAACTCTATTGTTAGATATAGAAATCGTGACAGAATGGTTACCATGGCTTTGTGTAAGATCTCGGCGCTAACACACAGGAGAGTGGGACATACCGCCGCCAACCGGGCGTCTGATTGTGGGTTTTGATAATATGCCTCTGTCACCACTCACATCTCCCTTTATCTTGTATCTCGTACCTTTCTTCCCTCAGGTGTATTGTGATTGAGGGGAAGCATGCAGGCTCTCTATCCCAGCAGCAGAGGCGTACGGTGGGCCAGCCACTGAATACGGTCCTGGACATCCCAAAGACTTGCACAAGACAATCTGATCCCAGCTAAAGTGCAATCCTATTAAGCACACACCACCGGACAAGCGCGTGTGTGTAAGAGAGGAAGAGATCGTGTGTGTGTGTGTGTGTGTGTTGCCATGGCTTTCACACTTTCGGAAATCATGGCTGCCCGACGACAGCAGCAACAGTCTCAGAGAGGAGGAAGAGGAGTGGTAGAGGTGGACGAATACAGCTCCAACCCAACTCAAGCCTTCACCTTCTACAACATCAACCAGGGTCGCTTCCAGCCGCCACACGTCCACATGTAAGAAACTCACATGTGCACATTTGGTATGGGTCACTATGGTTGACTAGTTGTGTATTTCATTTTTAAATAAGATTTTTAGCAGAAGCTCTTTAATTTGCACGATGACAGCATGATTTGCATGTTTGCATGTTAAAACTCACCTTTTAAAACAACACTTCTACAGCCATGCGCATTTAGACGGACATGTTTGGGTGTCAAGTCAAAATTCATGCTGTTTTTTAAGCAGCTTACGCCATGAGCGTTGTGTTTTTTTAAGATACCAAATGTTTCCTATGAAATGCTTCAAGTTGGGTTCATGTGAATATGGAGAATATGAGTTATTCAGGGATTCCTTAAAAGAGACTAGTTTGTCTAATTGTTCAGAGAAACAACTAACTAGTTGCTTTTGAAAATATGTGATTTTTTTTTCCATTTTTTTTCAGATGTGCCATATTTCATTGTTTCATTGTTTCTCTTTTTTATTTATTTATTTATTCATGCCATTTTACAAAGGAAAACAGGTCACAGCTATTATTATGTTTATGAATATCTGTGAGTGTGTACCTGTGTGTGTGTGTGTGTGTGTGTGTGTGTGTGTGTGTGTGTGTGTGTGTGTGTGTTGTTGGTAGAGTCTGTGTGGTCGACCCAGTAGGAGATGCTCTAAAGTGGGCCATTCTTATTCAAAACTCTGCCGTGTCCCTCAGAGACCCGTTTCTGCCAACGCAACTGTTTAAGTCGCCAGAGAACGATATATAACCTTATTTATTCCCACTCCTCTCTCTCCTCTCTCTCCCTCTGTCTATCCACAGGGTAGATCCGTTACCCCATGACTCCCCCAAGCCCCCGGGCTACACTCGGTTCGTCTGCATCTCCGACACACACTCGCGCACTGACACTATTCAGATGCCGTACGGTGACGTCTTACTGCACACTGGAGACTTCACAGAGCTCGGCCTGCCCAGCGAAGTCAAGAAGTTTAACGACTGGCTCGGTGAGAGGTTTTTTTTTTATTTGTTCTCTTCCTTAAAAAACTTTTGCCAGCTGTTTGACTCAAAATTGGATAATTATTTTTTTTGCAATACTTTTATGGATCACTGCATCATTTGACTAATTCTGCATATCTTTAAGCCATTTTCTGCACTGATTTTGTGGATTTAAATGATAAAATATGTTAAGAGAACTGCAGTCTTACTCTTAGCAACAACAAAAAAAAAGAGTTAAATTAAGAACATGCAAGATATGTGGGATGTGTGTAGCTTTGTGAATGATGCATGTTCAAATTCTACAGAAGCCTAGATCTTTTTAAAAAGGAGTTCATGCACTATGAAAACATACAGTACCAGTCCATATAGGCTTATTGGAAACAGTTCATTCTAAACTTTCACAGATTTATGATTTCATCTTTATGCTTTTACATGTCAACAGTTATGTTTATAAAGCCTGTTTCATAAACTCATGATATCAACTTGACCTGCCCAGTTCACACCATGTAATAAGGCAGAAATAAAATTGAGAAAAGAGACGCAACATTAAAATATTTAATTTATCACCATTCAAGATTTCATATTTCTATTTTATTACATTTTTTAATTTTATGTAACATTTTATAAATTAAATGTTATATAATTTTATTCAGATTATTATAATTGTATTATTAATATCACTATAGGAAATAAAGCACGGAGATCTTTCAACATAGACGTTATGAGAAATCTTGAAAAGATACCTTTTTGAAGTAACAAGCTTTGATAAAATAATTTCAAAATATTGCAGTGAATTTGTGAAGTCCTTTTATCACAAGCAGAATATCTAGAGGTCATAGTCATGATGTTTTGCATGCTTTTTTATTTATTCATAACTTATTGTACACATGTGCATGTCCAAAAACTATGAGAGAGGCTCAGTAATAAACAGAATAGTGAAGATGACTGGTGTTGTTTGAGGAGAGGGAATAGAAAGCAGGAGATCTGGATAGATGGATGGAGGTTAGTCAGCGGGGTGCAGAAGACACCAGTCAGATTAAGACTGTCGCTCGGGTGTCTCATCCTCTTTCCCGCTATTGATTCTCTGCTGTCCTGCCTCTCTCTTTCTCTCTGGCACGCCGTCCCTGTGCCAAAAAGGAAGTTCGCGTGTTTGTTCTCGCGTTTGTCTCTGTATAAATATTTATAACGTGATTCTTTTTCTCATCTCTGAGTCTTTGCACCTGTGTCTGAGAGAACTCGCTGCGCACATGCTTCCTTTATCCAGCAACAATCCTCAGAGATATGATTTACTTTTTACCTCACAATACTTTAAAGTGTGTTCCAACACACAGTCACACACACACTATCGCATGTACTTCCTCATATGGTGATGCTCTTAACTCTAACCTAGTCTCAAGGCCTTCTTGTCAGTTTTATATTTTTCTCTTTCACTTTGACACTCTGATGTTTGCGAAATCTGTTCCCTCTCTTTTTGTCTGGGATCTTTGAGACTGCTTGTCATGTCAGCCTTAATATTTTAGCCAGTTTGGGTTCTTCAATAATGGAGCATCACCTTAGACCCTTAAAGTAGGTGTGGTAATGCAACACAGCATTAATGCAACTCGAAGGAGGTGTGGAAGTGCGTGAAAAATTGTTTATTTATTTAGTGGATAACATGGATTCCGAAACCTAGTTATAATGTATATAAACCTACAACAGAGGTTTACGGAGTAGCTTGGTAAACTGGTGTTATGTGTCCTAGTTGTTTCTATATTGTGTGTTTTAGCTCTGCTGGAATGGGGAAAGAACAGTGATGTGTCATAGCGATTGAAGATATCTGTCTTGACTCTTGTGTGTGTTTATATAGACAAAAACATTGCGAAATGGATTGCCGTGGACTGTAGGTGAGTGATAGACTTGCGTTCACAGATAGGGAAATAAACTAAAGTCTTTTAAAGACACTTTTGGTCTATTCACCAATGTCTATTTAATGATTTTTATCTTTTCTATCTCATATACACCAGTCATCTTTCTTATTCTGATACACACACACACACACACACACACACACACACACACACACACACACACACACACACACACACACACACACACACACACACACACACACACACACACACTGACTACCATTCAAAAGAAGTTTGAGGTTGGTAAAATGTATTGATTTTTTTTTTTTGATAAGTCAATACAGGAAAAACAGTAATATTGTGAAATATTATTACAATTTAAAATAACATTTGCATTTTAATTTATTTAAAAATGATAATTTATTCCTGTGATGCAAAACTGAATATTCAGCAGCAATTACTGCAGTTTTCAGTGTCACATGATCCTTCAGAAATCATATATAATAAGCTAATTTGCTGCTCAAGAAACATTATCAATGTTGGAGACAGTTATGCTTTAGGGAAACTGTTATACATTTAGTTTTTTTTAGGATTCTTTGATGAATTGAGAAGAACAGCATTTATTTGAAATAGAAATTTACATTATATAACATGTTTACTGTCATATTTAATACGTCCTTGTGGATTAAAAGTATTAAGAAAAACAAACAGTTCACATCCTTAATAATTATATTTTCGTTACTCGTCATTTGACCATTTGACCACAGACCGACCACTGTTGTGACCCATTCTGAAATGTTAATGGCCATTCAGTGCCTGTTTTATCATGTATTTTTAAATCTATTTGTGAAGAGAGCTTTTTTGGCATTTGACTAGATGACAAAAATGTTAATCTTTCATTAATTTTAAATACTAAATGATTTCAGCTTTGTCTCATCTGCCCAAACAGGTCATTTGAACTACGTACAGATGTTCATGAATTAACAGTCCTATTGTATGAATGCGTAGCAGAAGTGTAGGAGCGCAGTTTCAACTTTGTGATTTTAAGCAGATCTGTATCTTCACTGGTCTCTGTGTGTTTATTGGTCGTGAATAATTTGTATTTGCTTGCTGGACAACTGTGCTGGCATGAGAAACCTAGCTTGTATCTTCCCCATGTATCCTTCAGGATTACACCGGCCGGAGAACATGCTTGAGGATCTTTTCTTGCAAGAACTGCGTAAAAGAAATTCCCTAGTACAACCTTTCTGGGGGTCATAGTCATGACTGAAATCTGCTATAATAATAAATAATAAATCAATAGCTTTAGTAAGTTATGTCTGTGCGGACAGTGGTAGTCCAGTCCAATTTAAGAAGTTTGCTTGCTAAGGCTTCACAGGTGTTTTCTGAGAGTTTATTAAGATAATGTGCGCATAGGTGAGGCTGAATTTTAAGGATGAATCTGTTGTTGCATTGTTTCTCACTGTAAGTCATTATGTGCAGAGAACTAGAAGTAGATATTATTCTTTCTTTCTCTCAGGTCAGGAAGGTTTGGTAGTTCCCCGTCTTGTTCTGTCCTGTCCACATAATGAATAATAGATTAGCCCAATGGTGATGTGACAGTTGCGTGGGCTGTGTGAGATGTGTGTTCGAGTGTGTGGGGTGGAAGAATCTTGGGAGAAAAGTTTATACCTTTCTCACTCCCCCCCCCCCCCCCCCCCTCTCCTCTCAACTTTGGAATTTTCCCTCCATTCTCTCTCTCTGGTCTGTATCTGGAGAGAAAACCGTCATGAAACTTTAATGTGCTCTCCCTTTTTCTTGCTTCAAGCTCTACGGCTCTTTTTTTCAGCTTTTTTTTTTTTTTTACCCTTGGATGGGTTTAGTCAGCTGAAGGTTTAGCTGTGGATTATTAACAAGGAAGCTTGACACTGCTTTACGGTTTTTCACTTAAAGTGTAAAACACAATCTCAGGCATAGATTCAATCTTTGTGTAGTTTTGTGGCTGAATACAGTGTGTCTATGGATCTATGTATATGGCATATCATTTGTTTACTACTGTAACTAATCTTAATATCTTTTTCATCTTATTGCTTTCTTAAAGTCGGCATGAAACAGAAGTTGTGATTAATCTTTTATTTCGTATTGTGACGTATATCTGAGTTAGGCGGCTTCTTGAACAAGAAAAAATGTTTGCTGGGACATGATTTTGTCCATCGGTGGCAATTGATTGGATCGTCGGACCATTATGGTTTTTCTATTGGTCGATCTCGTGTGAGTGACAGGTTGTTCCGCCCTCACTCTGTAAAACTGTCATCAGAAGAAAAGAGATGTTGCTGATGGAGGGGGAGTTATTTTGATGTAAGAGTACAGGGGCACATGATTAAAAAAATTAAAAAATAATAATGATGTTCACGGGTAAATAATTTATAATAAATACTGCAATATTCCGTAAAAAAATACAATAAGAATTGATCATTTTGATTTCATGGTGACTTCTTTAAAATTATTAATTATTTACCTGTATGATTATAAAAAAAAATCTCATTTTGAAGAATGTATTTCTCTTTTCCATGCCATGACAGTGTCCATGACCTGTCAAGTTTCAACATGGAATAAAAGCACTATAATGCTTCAGGTATTTTGAAGTATGATTTGGAGCAGACCAACATTTTCTTTACCAAAAAATCTAGTTTTTATGGATTTCTCCACAGAACAAAATTACTGCGTACAGTGGAGTAAATATGAGAAAATTTTCAGTTTCAAGAAGCAAGAAAATAACTAAATGAATTACTGTATCATTGTTTTATGTACAGTTCTATACAAACTGCCAGTTTTATATACAGATTCAGTTTATGTTCCTACCTTGTGTGTGTGTGTGTGTGTGTGTGTGTGTGTGTGTGTGAGAGAGAGAGAGAGAGAGAGAGAGAGAGAGAGAAACGGATTACTTATGCATGAGTGGATGTTGTGTGTGTCTGTGTGTGTGCTTGTTATAATACTGTGTGTTTACATTTCACATGGGCACATGAAGAAACACAAAGAACACCTACACCGGTTGTGTGTTTGTGCATGTTCGCAGAAAGATTCTTCACTTCACTTCTTCAAAGCGTCACTGTTTTCGGTTGAGCCGGGATTATGGACTAAAAAAGATCTAAAAAGAAGGAAGAGGGTGAACCGAAGGGTTGAAACAAGTGAGAAGCTTGAACTAAATAAATCAAATGTCACAAATATGCTTTAAAGGGGTCATATCATGAAAAAATCAAATCTTCCTTGATCTTTTGAAATAAAAGCATTCGATGCACTATGAAAACATGAACTCTTGCTGTTTTTCAGAACGCAGTCCAAAAAGACCGTCTATGGAAACTAAGCTGAAAAAAAAAAAACTTGGTCTGTGCTTCCTTAACTTTAACATCAGATGAATGCATGGTCTCCCACATCTGATATTCACAATTTGAATGGCACATTTCCACACAGATTGTTTTCTGAATCTTTTTTCAGTGTAATTTACTGTAGGCTTTGGCCATGAAAAATTAGGAGGCCAAAAAAGCTTTAAATGGGGGAAAAACTAAATTCTGTTTAAAGACAAATTATTTTATTGGTTCAAATAGGCAATTTCTACCCTTTAAATATAAAGGGCATTTCTTTACAATTTGGCCACCTGTAAAATCAACCAATCAGCATCACCGCAGCCAGGGTCTTCGATTTTGATCCCATCTACAGTTTGTTCTTACAGAATTTTTTTTATGAAAAACGAACTAAACATGATTAATCGGCATCATTGTGTAAAAAAGTCAGAAAAGAATCTGTTAAAACCCATTAAAAGATGTATATTAACAGAAACTTTGTAAAGAGAGGCAGGCATTTTCATATTCTTTTTAATGTATTGCAGAGACATGAATTATTTATCCAATGAATACACTGCAAAACGCAACATGACAGCCTGACAGTTTTACCTGAAGAATGAGATGGAAACTGAAATGTTTTTGTCTTTTGCTTAAAATTGTCAAAATCTGTACTCTAAAGATCTGTGGTTGTCCATTTATATTTCACAATACACCCTGATTAAATTTAATTTGTGTAAAATGCACAGTTATGCCGTTGGCAGATACTTTCTCAGTCAGCCAACTTACAAGAAAGTGCACGTATCACGTAGGTGGCAAACGTCTCGCAGAACGTCTGCAGCATCAAACACACACACACACACAGTGTGAGACAGCTCCATAATCCTCTTGAATGAGCTCTGAATTTTGGAGGTTGGAGGATTTGCTCCATCAAAGTCCAAAGACCACCCACCAGAACAGAAATGACAATAGCATTCAAATCCGGACACTTCCTCTGGGCTTATGCACCTCTAAAGCCCTTATTTTAACGGTCCAGAGCACACACACACACACACACACACACACACACACACACACACACACACGCACACACACGTCAATGCTGCAGCTCAGAAGACATGTTAAGAGTGAGACGTTTTATATGGCAACTGCTTGTGTGTGTGTGTGTGTGTGTGTGTGTGTGTGTGTGTGTGTGTGTGTGTGTGTGTGTGTCTTAAGTTGTTGAACATGCTATTCTCGCTGCACGTTTGCCTCTGTGTGAGCACGCACGGGCCTGCATTCATCCACTTTAATTGCACTCTTTTTGAAGTGAAAAGAACAGAAGCTGTCTGTCAGATTCACAGTGAAATTTAAGCTATTGCCGCCTTGAAAGTGCTTTTGAAATCAAAGACAAAGAGCCCAAGAAGATAGAAACTAATAACAACAAGCAGCGCACACTCGTCCGTGTGTCCGGATTAGGCATTTTGGGCTGAAATCGGCATGCTTTTTTCTTTTCCATTTCCCGCTCCTCCTCATCACAAAAGCTTTGGGCTCGTCTTTTCCATCCTCCCTCTTGCTGGCGTTTTGTATTTGTGTGATTGATTGCTTCCAAAGACTTTTTTTTTTCTTTTTTCTTTTTTTTTTGCTTTGTGTTTCTAAGAGAATGACTCCATTGTAAAATGGTGATTCTCTCTGTAATTCTGCCTTTTGAAGGAGTCTGGCCATTTGTGGAATCTATATGAGAGAGAAAGGGAGCGCGAGAAGGAGAGAAAAGAAAGGCAATGAGTACACGTAGATGAACATATGCACCGGGAGATTTTCACACTTTTGCAGTGCCTACACATGTACGTGAAACCGATGGTGCACAACATAAACACGACATGGAATTTATCTCTTTTTTTTTTTATGCGAGGACACACATAAACAAATGGCTGTATGTTGTGAGAAGAGAACATAGACGAATAGAAGGAGAACTGTGGGGCATGATCCCAAAATACAGGGTTATGGATGGCATTGAAAAACAATGCAACTAAAAAGGACAGAATGCTCAAGAATACCAGTTTTTTCTTATCATAGTCGCAATGTTGCCCATTACAGTTCGGCACAGGCATCAGAACTACATCTTCTCATAGTAGATCTTCTTGTGTGTGTGTGTGTGTGTGTGTGTGTGTGTGTGTGTGTGTGTGTGTGTGTGACGGGGGGAATTCCTTCTTCACACATTTTATAAGCTCTTCATGAGTTCTCAGCTGGTCAACACACCATCATATGTAGGCTACGCACATACACAGTATTGTTTTGGATGTTCGGTAAGTTCCGTCTCAAAATAGGCTATACGTCATAAAAGCCGACCAATCAGGTTGTGAGCATATCCCTATGCCTTTAGGTTCGGTGATAAAAATGCCAATCTGAACGCTAAGCGGACCAGGACTAAATGATGGTCTGGACCAAACGAACCAAGCCAACCGAACTACAAGTGTGAACAACACCCTTAGTCCTGGCCCGCTTAGCATTCACTTTAAATGGCATTTTAACACTGAATCTAAAGATACCGAACCTAAAGGCATAGGGACATGTTCACAACCTGATTGGTCTGCTTTTATTACGTATCTTTCGCCACAGAACTTACCGAATATCCAAAACAATGCTGTGTGCTGAGCTAAATGCGCTCGTTGTGTGTGCGTAGCCTACATGGTGTGTTGACCAGCTGCTTTCAGGGGTCTCGGTCCGCTTGTTTGGTGTGCACCAGGGTTCAGATTGCACTTATTCAAATGAACCACACTAACAGAGCAACCGCACCAAGGTTTCGTTTTAATCAAACCAAATATGTCAAGTGTGAACACCCTAATTGAGCATAAGTTCTGTGTCTACTATAGGTATAAGGTAGTTACATTGATTCCAACATGGCCAGCCATTACATTTTTTGTCAGTCTATCTGTTTGCTTATCTGCCTATTTATTAATTTAAAGACATTTGCTTGCTTTTGCATGCTAAACCAATTTGAATATAAGGTTGGGTCTTGAAGCAAAATCAGTTGAGAACCACTGAAGTAAAGTACAATGCTAAGACCAATCAGAATGAAGTATTCCTTGCAATATAGAGGGTGTCTTGACAGGTGTCTGAAAAATTGATGTTGTATTATGAAGGGTTTGACATGCATTAGAAGATATGAACTCTCTAAAATCTGCTTAAAAATCAAATCAGATCACAGTAAAGCAAACGACTGAGTTGAGCAAACATGAAAGATATCAGAGCTTTGCCTCTGGAAGGAGGCTTTAAATCTGCAAGACTCCTGTGCTGATTCTTGTAAAGCATCTGCCACGGACACATAAAACTCACTCTTCATTTTTGTCCATGTCTTACTTTTACGATCATCTCCCAGCGATGGTAAAATTGTGCTTATGGACGCAGATTTTGAGAGGTGCCGTGGAGGTATTGTGTGTGTGTGTTAAGTGTCAGGAAAATTGCTGTTAAGTCACACGTTTTGAGCATAAGCATGTGCGAGGGACTGCGTGTGTGTGTGTGTGTGTGCTCTGTCAATTTTTTTTTTTTTTTTGCAGGTCCTCAAAACCAGAACCCCCCCACATCCTTCCCGCCCACAATTTAATTGCCGCTTTTCAGGGACACGCTTGACTGCGTAATTGTCAAAACACAGGCTGACTGAACTCTCCGTCACACCTCAAACCTTACACTTTCTGACGCATCTCATCTCTTTTATGACACTTTTCAAATAAAGGGAACATTTCCAGATGTTTGTCGTAATTTCGCCTCGGATCCGCAGGGGTGCGGGGAGAGCGATTCGGAGAGAGGAGATTTGTGGGGACAGACTGTCTTTGTGTTTGTCAGGCGTGGACAGGTTCGCTCCCCGGTGTGGTGAAAATTTTATAGAACCGTGAAAAAATGGAGATGGAACGGAACGAGTAATAATATTTGTGCATTTATTGATGTCAGATTTATGAAGTGCTATATTAATTTGCATTGTTCCAGAGAGGAACCGAAAACAAGTTCTTTAAAGGGATAGTTCACTTTGAAATTAATTTTTGGTATGTTTTAGCTTACCTCAAGGGCATCCAAGATGTAGGTGTCTTTTTTTCCGCAGTAGTTTTAATTTTGATATTTTGTCTGTCAGTCATATAATGCAGGTCTATGGTCACTGTCTCAAAGAGCATGCACAGAGTCCAAATTTAAACAATTCCCCGTCGTCCAAATTAAACAATTCCCCATCGTAAGTACACATTGATGGCCTAAGACACGAAACGAGCGGTTTTTGTGAGAAAACGAACAGTATTTATATCGTTTTTACCTCTTATACACAGCCATGTCCAAGTGATCTGATCTGACGTGTGCGCAGACTGGTGCATAGATATATATACACTAGATGGCGCCTTGTCTACGGCAGTTCATTGGAACGAATGTCTTTAAGGCGACATCTAGTGTATATATCTATGCACCAGTCTGCGCACACGTCAGATCAGATCACTTGGACATGGCTGTGTATAAGAGGTAAAAACGATATAAATACTGTTCGTTTTCTCACACAAACCGCTCGTTTCGTGTCTTAGGCCATCAATGTGTACTTACGATGGGGAATTGTTTCATTTGGACGACGGGGAATTGTTTAAATTTGGACTCTGTGCTTGCTCTTTGAGGTGGTGACCATAGACCTGCATTATATGACTGACAGACAAGAACGGTTTGACCTAAAAATATAAAAATTGAAACTACTGCGGAAAAAAAGACACCTACATCTTGGATGCCCTTGAGGTAAGCTAAAACATACCAAAAATTAATTTCAAAGTGAACTATCCCTTTAGAGTCCAGCATCATGTTCTGATTTACTGCGATGCATTCTGCTTGCCGAAAAACACAAAAGTGCCAATATCAACCAACTTAATACCTCAAG
Organism: Leuciscus leuciscus; assembly: GCF_965113295.1. Taxonomy (NCBI): domain Eukaryota; kingdom Metazoa; phylum Chordata; class Actinopteri; order Cypriniformes; family Leuciscidae; genus Leuciscus; species Leuciscus leuciscus. The sequence continues at coordinate 6,638,915 of NC_138728.1, read as the reverse complement.
GAGAACGATGTAGCCCACCTTGTTGGCAGGCCCATGTGGCATCTGTGCCCACAGAAAGCAGCGCAGATTTTCTCTGTATTAGTCCGACTGTCATTTACAGTGCTACACATCCCCCTTCCCCTTATGTGCTCATTTATTAAATATTTTGGCTAATTCGACCATGCTTTTAGGTACCAATAAAAGTGCAGTCTCTCTAAGCTCTGTTTAACACTTATGACTGTGTTTAAATCAATTTAGAATGTTTTCTGCAAATTTTCCCTCAATTTCATGAAGAAAATGCAAATTTTGTCTGGACCTGCTGATTGGTTCAAGGCTTGTAAGTGAAAGGTCGCAGGTTTGAACCATACAAGGAGTAATCACTTGATCCTTGATCAAGACACTTTAGTCCAGATAGATTATTGCCGCTAAAGGGTTCCCACAGTGATGGAAAAAAAAAGATTTTTTTTTTAAAACAAGGATTTAATTGAGAATTAAAAAATGCTGGAAAATAATAAAATCTTCAGTAAAATCTAAAAAAGCCATGGAAATTGCTGTAGTGAAAATTGATTTTCTAGTTGTTCTTATCTCAGATCGGATACAATTTCTTTTGAGTGCAGTGTCTTCAAAATGAGTCAAAAAAGTCCTTATCTACGAACCACAAATCTAGGAAAGTTATGGAAATTTGTTAGTAAAAAAAAGGCGTGGGTGGAATCCCCACAGTTGCTTATCATGGCAACATTGCACGAAGGATGATAAATAATAAAATAAATATCATAACCCTAACAAAGGCACCGTATCATGACAGCTGTTTTCTCTTTCCTCAGGCACTCTGCCCTACGAGATAAAAATCGTTATAGCCGGGAACCACGAGCTGACGTTCGATCAGGAGTTTATGGCAGACCTGATAAAGCAGGATTTCTACTACTTTCCTTCGGCCTCCAAACTCAAGCCGGAGAACTACGAGAACGTGCAGTCCCTGCTCACCAACTGCATCTACCTGCAGGACTCTGATGTTACCGTCAGGGGTTTCCGCATCTACGGCTCACCGTGGTGAGTGTCTCTCTCTCTCTCTCTCTCTCTCTCTGTCTCTTGCGCACGCTTTCTCAAGTCTTTCTGTCACCGTGTTTGTCACCATATGTTGTTGTGTTGTCCCTTCCCCCTCAAGTCTTCCTCATTTTTCCCTCTTTCTGTCTTTCTCTCTTGTTAACACTTCTTTTGCCACCCCTTATTGTCCTGCGATTTACCTCTGTGCCAGTGTGTGTGAATAACTATGTGTGTTTGTTACTTGCAAGCACTGAATTCTAAGTATAAACGCAGATGTATTGTAAATGCATGCCAGGTAATTTTTATTTTTTTATTTTTTTATGAATTTGGCCTGTACAATAGTGTGTGTGTGGGTGTATTTTCTAAACTTGCAGGAGCAAAAATGTCCTTACAAGAATAGTAAACACAATGACACCACATGGAGGTGTCGCTAAAATGAAAAACAGATTCATATAGGAGCTAAATTATGTTTTCTGTAAATAAGAGTAAATGTGATTTAAGGTTTATCTCTAGTATTTTGTTTATATTAAAAGCAATAAATGTGAATAGATAAGACGCATTTTAATAGTAATCATGAAGTCTGATAATATGAATACATTTACAAATAATAATGTATTATTCATAGTATGTATAATATCTAAATATATGAATAATTTGTAAAGTTTAACAATTTATCATATAAAAATAAATTATAATAGTAATTTATTCATTGCAAATAGTTGTTGTTGTTGTTGTTGTTATCATCATTATTATTATAGCTATTTTATTTTTTTATTTATGGTTTATTTTTGTGATACGGGTTTGGTTTGGTACAACAATAGAGGTCTATGATATGCTCTCATTTTTATAGCTGTGTGTGTGTGTGTGTGTGTGTGTGTGTGTGTGTGTGTGTGTGTGTGTGTGTGTGTGGCTCATCTAAGGTGTGTTCACTGACAGATGGCTTCTGCAAATATCACAGTAAGCCCTTACATCAAAGTTGATAAATAAGCATTTATTCATGTGTTTGTGGCTTGTCAAGTTGATGGTGTTTACAACAGTCATGAACTCATGAGCTAGATTAAAACCTTCAAGTATTAATCCACTCCGATATGTCGCGACAGAAATCCTCATCTCATGCCAGTGTGCTCGTGTGTATGTGTGTTTACACCATGCAGACTTACGAAAACATAAGCACTGCTGAGATCTGGTAATAGCATTCCACCATAGGGGAAGGTGGACAGAAAGTGCGTCTCTGAGCTTCTCTCTCTCTCTCTCTCTCTCTCTCTGTCATTCCATCTAGTCCTACATCCATTTGTCTCCTCCTGTCACTGTAGAGTTGAAGACACTCTGCCGTACTGGGGCACAGTTGCAAAACTCTCATCTCCATGGAGATTTTGTTCTGGTGAAGTCTCCTGGATTTATGGGCCGAGTCCTGTGTTGCTGCGGGCGATGGCTGTCTGTGATCTGTGCAGCACTGCATTGCTCAGTAGAGTCTACTTTTTCTGCTTCTTCATCTACTGCTCTGTTCCCAAAGCTGTCTATTTAAAGACATATAAAGTGTCAAGGCTGTTTTAAATTGTAGGTTATGTATTTGGGCTGGCTTCTACGATACCTCGTTTTGGCCAGATTCTCATTACTGTATGTATTCTTCTTCACAGAAAAGAAAACCCCAGAGAGAATTACAACAAAAAATGAAAAACAAAAACAAATTATTCCAAATTAATTCTAAATCAGTCACTTTTGAGGTTCTGTTTCAGGGAAGAAGCTTAGAAGGCAGATGTCTATGTAGGCAGAAGAAGGCTATAGGCATGGAAAAGAGCTTATGTTGTCCATCAGATCACATCCTGTTCATCTCTTCATCTCTCTTTTCTCTTCTGGATCCAGTTCTTTCTTTTTTGCCTTTTAAGTTTACCTGCACTGTCAGGTAAAATGTGCAAAATTTGGACCTTTAGGGGAACAAAAGCTTGTCAATGGGACAGTACCCTGAAAGTAGTACCTTATCTAGCCTTAACGGGTGCATATTGGAACTATATACACCCTTAGATATGGTGCAAAAGTGTACCTTTTTTTGAGAAAGTTACCAAAACAACTGCAGCACAACAGAATGAAACAAACGTAGAGATCTTCAGCAGAAGCATCATGCTCATTTGTACCTGCTCTTTGTTTTTAATGTAAAGTGGATTTAAAAAAACTTACAATAGACTATCCTGCCTTACATTTGTATAAATAACTACTATGTAGTAAAAAAAGGTTATTTTAATCGTGTTCCTTATCTCTCCTAAGGGCTTTTCTCACTTGAAGTAGTTAACCCTGGATCATTCCAAACCCTGGGTAAATGGATTCCTGGGTTATCTTGCTTCACATTTCACAAGAATGCTCATAATCTGGGGTTTAAAATTACTCCTGGCTACTGAAGATGTCGTTTCGTTTCACACTAAATCCTGGGTTAATTTTTTTTATTTGCATATTTGCTGTGTCAGTGTCATTGATTGGATAAACTAGGCATGCAACCTGTTTGTATAAAGGTTCTAGCTTTGCACATTCTCATATTATATATTGCCGACTGCTTTCTAGTTTTTCCTGAATGGAAAAACGAAACGGTCTCTTCTTAACTGCAATTGTCGTGTTTTCTCTCACCATTTTAACAGTTTTCCCCTCAAATGCTGACACTACTATTTATACAATGCGTTGTGTTTTTTTCATGACTGTCCAAAGCATGTGAATATGAGGCACACGATTGGTTTAGTTATAACGTTCTAACCCAAGATAATTTCACACTGCACACGTTTGCTGGGTTAACACCGCAAAAGTGCTGCTAACCTCAGGTAAAAAGTGGTGCTAACTCCACTTCTAAATTACAAGTGTGAAGCGTTCCTTTACCCAGGGTTAAAGTCGAGGTTTAGAATGACAATAACCCGTGGTTTAAACCCTCCGAGAGGGTTGTTCCGTGCAGCTAAAACGCTAATTTAATACTTAAAATCACTAAAATTCCTCAATAGAAATGATAATAAATAAGAAAACATGAGAGACTAGTCAACCTAGTCGCTGTTGCACATCCCTGCTCGTAATCTGCGTGCTTTCACACACATGCTCACTCTCCTCTACCGGGCTAAATGAGATCTTGGCACGCTGCATTCTTTCCTAAATCCTGACTATTTGTCATACGGTGATTCTGGAATGAAAAGACCTGCATGGGGGAAACATGTGGCGTGTTTTTCTGTTCTGCTGACGCTAATGCAAGTTTACAAGTCATTTGTCATCCGCAGATCTGCAAATGCAGAGACGCGTGGTGCGTTTGTGCCTATTTGTGTGCGTGTGTGTGTGAGCTGGTGTGGGTGGATGAAGTATTAAGGATGGCTGTCCCTTTCAGAAGAGCGTGAAGCACAAACAATTGTGTAGGACCCGCTCTCAGCTAAACACACTCGCACGCACGCAGCTTAAACTTTCCCATGTATATGCGCTCATATGGACAGTTATGAATACAGTGATGCTTGGTGAACACAAACACATCCTGTGTGCCCTGCGGGGGGGTAGAAAGCTGATAGCTGAATGTTTATGCACCGGCAGTATAAGAGCAGGTAGAAGATAATCGGGAAAAGTGCATTTAAACTCAGGAGATTAAAAGGTTTGGCTTTGCCTTTGTATGCGCAAACTGTACAAAGTGAAAAGTGACATTTTTGGCCTTTTTGCTCTTTTATTGTAATAGTTTATAAGCATTGTCCTGCAGTATGTCA
>NC_138728.1:6580450-6633979 GCF_965113295.1 Leuciscus leuciscus | reverse complement strand
GAGAATGATTTGAGAAGAGAGGAGAGATTAGTACAGTATCAGTCGTGTCTCCCTACGGGGAAAAGAGCTCACCGCTTCGGCTATGTAGGGCTGGCCACTGGAGGACCTCCTCAATTAACATCTGAGATGCCTGAGGGAGAGAGGGGGTGTCTGAACGGCCCAGTCCTGTCATGTAGACCCCCTCACGCACGCTCACACACTTGAGTTAGCCGCTCTTAACTCAGAGAAGTTGTTCGACCTTGTCTGTTTCCATCTGCTTTGGATTATTTTAGTTTTCTTCTTAAAGGCCTTTTCACATGGCTCATGTCTCGTGCTTCAACTTCCAAACTTGGGCGTTATAGGCTTTTGTGAGGCTGCCAGATAGCAAGAAAGCGGGAAGTGTGACAGTAGTAATAGTGAAAGAGTAGGAAAAAGATCAAATATATTTCAGCTTCGGAAAGAAAAAGAGCAGAATTGGAAATTGAATGGTACTGGTAGGATTAAGAAATTGTTTATCTGGGGATTTTTTTATTTTTTTATTGTTCTTTTAAGGAAGCGGAATTTTCCACTGGAAGGGATTTTTTTTTTTTTACTTCTATTTATTACATTCATTATGTAATATTTTATTCTTACACGTAATGCCCAGTTTGTTGTACATTTGTTGTGCAAGTAATTCAATTGAATTTATTAACTAAATGGTCACTAACATAATAGTATTCGGTCAGTGTCAGAAATGTATTAATTCATTAATTAATTTATAATTTATAAGCAATATTTTCCCTGGATGACTCTTTTTTTTTTTCTTTTTTTTTTTACACTATAAATCTGTTTGTTGTCTATTTGTTTTTTTGGGGGGGGGTTTTTGTCAAATAATTCATATGAAGTAATAAATTGAAAGGGTCAAAACCTGTAACTAAATGGCCCTAGAATAAAATATCGTAATATATTATGGCTATAACAATATTATAATATATTGATATGTATATAGATCACAGTTAAACAATATATATATATTTTTTTTTTTTTTTTAATATCTAGGGCAATTTATGACCGTGATACCACCAAATCATGTGCATAATCATTGACAGTGCTTTGAAATGTCAGCGATTTACCCTTTAAAAAAAAAAAGAAAAAGCAAAATATAAAAAAATGGCATTGCTCCAATAGGTAAGCTGTAGTTTACTTGAAAGCATTGCATGGGGAACGTTGACACGAATCAAGGGCCAGATATTCCAACGCGCCAGTCTTTTCAGCCTGTTATCTATGTGTCAATCATTCTGTCTGGGAAAGCGATAGAAAGGAAAGCTTTTTTTTTATTAAAAGCAGAATGTGGGGCTTCATGTCTTGGCTGGATGTTACCTGTAAATTGGTCTCCAAGGCGAAAACTCCTCGCTCACACCGGGCTTGTGTCTTCGCACATATGTGAGCACGCACGGCTCTGGGGAATTTCTTTACATTCTCATAAACGCTGAATCTGTTTACCTGCAAAACAGGCGAGATGCTACACTTTATCTCCGTCCTTCTCCATGACTTCACCCGCTTTATCAGTCGTATCAGAAGTAAATTGAAAAAAAATGATTCGGAGAATAAATTATACACCGTATTAAGCGAAAGACGGGACCATACAATGGTTCATACTCATCCTGTATTCATCTTGTCCTCCCTTTCTTGTGTCTTTTTCCGTCTTCCGTGTTGGTCGGGCGTCAGAATTAGCTGCCCCACAGCGATGGCTAATCAACACACTTTCACACTTCCTGAGGAGGAGGATATGTAACCCTCTCCCTCCCTTTTCCTCTTTTTCTCTCCATCCCTCACCACTCCTTTCTTTTCTGCGCTCCTCTTTTCTTCCCCGTCTCCCTCCTCCCGGAGAACTTGGAAATAATTTGAGTCTCCTGGGTTTTTACACATTCTAATTTCCAACTAAATGGGACATCTGTTTGAGAAAAGGAAGATTTGCCACGGTTGCTAAGGCAACTATCACTCTGTGGGAAAGAGAGGGAAGAGGGAGGAAAAAAAATGTCCAGCAGTTTCACAGGCGGAATTAGATGCTGATTTTTAGAAACACCGCCACAATCCCAGACAACCACTTCTGCGTTTCCTCTGTATACTCTACCTCACTTTCTACATTTTAACTCCCTTTCCTGTTCATTACACCTTTTTGCTCTCTATTCTGTATTGGCTATTTATTTCCTTCGCACAGCTGTGGAGGAAGGAAAATGTGGTACCATGTGGCAAAACTTTGCGAGTGTTTCTGCCAGCAATAAGAGATGGAGAAGTGTTATTCCCTTACACAGATGCACATTCACACAAATATGATCATCTGGGGTATGAGGGGTACCTACAAAACTTTGAAAACTGCATCACAGCTGTATTAACCATTTTTATGATCCCCATAAAAAATAAATAAAAAAAAGCATTGGAATTGTATTATATTTTTGGTCATACTTTATATTAGGTGTCTTTAACTACTATGTAGTTACATCAAAAAGAAGTGTAATGTACTTATTGTGTTCATATTGTATTGCAAATCACTTTCTCTGCTATTGAGGAGGGATACGGGTACGTTTAGGGACAGGTTTGGTGGTATGGGCAGGTTTAAGGGTGGGTTAAGGGGTAAGGGAAGGGTTAACAGTATAATTATGGATGTAATTATATACAGGTATTTTTTTTTTTTATAAGTACAATGTAAAAACATGTATGTATGTACACAATAAGTGCATTGTATCAAATGATGAATTTAAATGTACATAGTTAAAGACACCTTATATTAGGTGACCATTTTTTTTGTAAATAACATTTAAAAAAGACTGGCTATTTACACTAGATTGTAGCGATAGATGGTATGTAAAAAATAGCAGTATTTTCTTTGCAATAAGTTATGCTATTTATAGTTATAAATGGTGGCAGATACTAGTTGGACTTCAATGTTGCTGTACATTAAACGGTATATGCAATAATAACATAGTGTGAATAATTCTATTTATTAAACTTATTAAATGGACTCCGCCTTATTGGGACAATAAAGCCCTTCCTATACCTACGCCTAACCCTGTAACCGATAAACATTTCATTATTAACACGTGTTAGACACTTTACTTCCACTTTTCGAATATTTTCTTCATTTTTATTGAAAATAAATGCCTTTCTGATCTGATATGTGATGGGAAAAGGTAGTAGAGCGAGTTTGGCCCAAAAAAAACAAAAAAAAACAACGTTCTGCCAATGCGCCTTACCCCTACACTATTGTTACTGTTGACAATCCAGTGTCTTCGGTAAGATTGTCTGGCCCAACCAGACGTCAGTGGGCGGAGTCAGTGTAAATAGCCTCTGCTTTTAAAAAATGCATTGCATTTTCATTGAAACAATATTTAAATGGCTCCTCGTGGAGCTAAAATCTCTCACAAAGTCTCAGATGGGCAAGTTGAAGCAAGCTGAAAGTGTATCGGTGTGTAAACGCTGAAGGCTTTGCTGGTAAGCCAACACAAAGCGCTTTAACACAGCAGGAGCAAGTTTCTTTGACCTGACAGGCTCACCTTGCATGTGTGTTTACAGTATGTGTGTGTGTGTGTTCATTGTCCAGTAGGCTATAGCTTTGCATCGCTCCATGCCAATCCATATGACAGCCTCATCTCACACGCACACACACACACACACACACACACACACACACACACACACACACACACACACACACACACACACACACACACACACACACACACACACACACACACTGATGCTGCTGTCCTGCACCTGCTCCTCACAGTTCAGACTAGAGGGGCCTGGCGACGGCTCATCTCTCTCACTCAAACAAACACACACAAACAGCCTTGATATTTCCCCTATCAACTCATTCATCCTTTTTTTAAACTCTCTCCATTTCTATCCCGCTCTCTCCTCTCCCTTCGTCCTCTCCACCGTTCCGACACCATATACAAACTGCTAACACACAACCTAACGTATTGCCAACGCAATTCTAACGTATGACAGCGTGTTTGAGGGCTTCCAGAGGGAGCTCATTAGCGCTGCATGCACGTGTGTGTGTTTGAGTCACACATATCTCTCAGCGCTCCTAAAATCCTCCCGGAAGAAGGACGAGAGACAAAGCCAAGGGACCCGATGCAAGAAACAGAAGTAATCGCTCAGTGAAGTATCTCCAGACGCTGTGTGCTTTGTAGTTTAAAGGCCAATTGCGCAAACATTCAGATTTGCTCAAGGATACTGTTCAGTATGTCTTTAGTTTTATCAAAAGATTCAGTAAAGATGTTTACAATGCTTTATAAAAAGGTTGTGATTTAAAAATCATTATTAAAGAAATATTCTAGGTTATTTTCAAGCTAATGTCTATGCATCCGTTACATGTTAAATATGACCTCTAATTTTGATGATAATTCCACAGCATTTAGAACGAACAAAACCCACTTATTAATTAATACCCTCTTATAATTGGAGCAAAAATGTTGATGGCAATGTAATAGCACTCATACAGTATAGCAATTGTATATGTACTGTAGTAGAGTTATAAAATTGTTACAAAATGGTGATCAGCATGGGTATGACCCTAATACCCACCTAACCACGCATCACCCTAAATCAGTAGTTTTAACCCAGGGGCCCGGGGCCCACTAGAGGGTCTTAAAGTCTTCAAATTATTTACCTATTTATTTATTTTGGCTTTATTTTGCTGTAATGATTGGCTGAATTACACATTATCCCACTTATTACACAGCTACTTGCCAAATTATGGTTAAATTATGTATGCAGATATTGACCACAGACGCACAGAGTGATACCAGAAACATGAAACTGGCCTAGCTTTGTTGGAGGAATATGGTCAGTTGTACAGTTTAGCAGTGATTATGCACAAATATTTGACTGTGGTGGGCTCTCTGGAATGCTTGATTCTGATTGGTCAGTTGCAGCAGAGTATTTTAAGATCAGCCAAGATTAGATTAGCTAAAAATTCCAGTAGTGTTTGTACAGGTATATTTCAGACTGTGTGCTGAGTAGTTGTAATAAAAACAACAATGCAAAAAAAACTTAGGCTGCTTAAGCCGACAAAACCAAGACAGTGTGAGCTTTTGTTTTTGTGTGTATTATTGCAAGAACTCTATGAAGACTGCTTTTCTTTCTCTCGATTAATTTTGTCATCTCTTCTACTCTACTCTACATCTCTTTTTTTTTGTGTGTGTGTGTCTCTCATTCCTATTCTACTCTTCTTTGTGAAGGGCCATGGGGATTCTTTTGGAAAGTTTAAGTTTACTTGTCTTTTATAATATAAATGAGAAGTATAATTGGGTATTTCTTGCAATTGAGCATCTTCGTCTTCTATGCGGACACACATACACACCATTGCAAGATGAGAGCTTCTCTGCAGATGTTGTCCATTGAGGATTTTTTTTCTTTCAGTAAGCATTTATTAAGCCTGATTTTTCAAAAGGAATGCCGAATGTAGCTTTGCAGACGCAGAGGTCCTTATTCATGCAACCACGGACGTTTAAGAACTGCTTTTAAGAAATATGGGCAGACTTCAAAGGAAAAGTCTGCCCATCATTTACTCACATCCATATCAATCAAAACTGTACGACTTACTTTCTTCCGTGGGACAAAAAAAAAAGGATTTCGAGCATATTCAAATTTGGCATGTACTGTACATGTCATGCGACAAATCTGAATATGCTAATGTGCTGATGAGATTCTCCTTTTATATTCCACATACTGTAAGAAAGTCATACGGGTTTGGAACAACATGAGGGGTGAGTAAATGATGGAAGAATTTTCATTTTCATGCTCAATCCATTCCTTTAAAGCACTGCATCGGCTATCAAACACTTCTGTGTGTGTCCCTGCTCTTGGCTCGTTATGTTAATCAGTGCTGTGAATGTTCCTGTTGATGAGTGTGAGTCCACACAGCTGTTCTGAAGTCTGCCGTGTGCCCAGGCCAGTGCGAGTGTGTGTGTGTGTGTGTGTGTGTGTGTGTGTGTGTGTGTGTGTGTGTGTGTGTGTGTGTGTGTGTGTGTGTGTGTGTGTGTGTGTGTGTGTGTGTGTGTGTGTGTGTGTGTGTGTGTGTGTGTGTGTGTGTGTGTGTGTGTGTGTGTGTAAGTTTGAGAGAGGTGTCGAGCTGTGTGGGCAGATGTCTCATTGCACAGATGGGTTTGTTACTGCTGGTTCTCGGACTGTCCGGATCGGATGCAATGGACCAGAAACATTCTCCCAGGGTCCAAATTCATTATCCACCCCTCAATTTATACTTAAGACTATCATTAGTGCTTAATTGTTGGTGGAAACCGTGGCCTAGTGGTTAACACACATGCTCACATTGAGCTGTGGTGTTCATTCGAATGATTTGAGTTTGAATTTCCAATTTCTCCACCACCTATATATTTTATTTTAATTTAATTTTAATTTTAATTTTAATTTATTTTAATTTACATTTATTTTATTATTTTATTTTATTTTATAAATTCAACATTATCAGGTACTGAATCGAAACTGTGTGTGTGTGTGTGTGTGTGTGTGTGTGTGTGTGTGTGTGTGTGTGTGTGTGTGTGTGTGTGTGTTTGTGAATGTGTGTATATGTCATGGCCAGCAGTCCTGGTTTCACTTTTGCATGCTGAGTGTTGCATTAGTCATGCTGGGGACCAAATGTCTCATATTTATCACATGTTAACCCAGAGACCGAGTGGGGGAATCAGGCAAACAGTGAAGTTGTGCAGAGCATGTGTGCAGCTATGTCTGACAGAAACATAAACAGATACACACTCATATCAGCTCAAGCCTGGGCTAATCCCTTTATTGTCAGAGACTGATATACTCTGCCTTCCAGGGTTTTTCTCCCTTTCTGTCGTTCTGTGGAGTGTGTGTCTCTCCTGCTGTGCCGCTCGGACTGGAGCCCCGCGTGAATGGACCGCTTGCTTCTCTCAGATTAAACATCAAAGTCCAGCCGGCCCTGTAGTTCAGAACAAAACAACACAGCACATTGTGCTAAATATACAACACGGCCTGAAAAATGCAGCGACACTGTTCTAAATATACAACACTGGCTGAAATACAACTACACAACACAGCACACTGTACTAAATATACAACACTGGCTGAAATACAACTACACAACACAGCACACTGTACTAAATATACAACACTGCCTGAAATACAACTACACAACACAGCACACTGTACTAAATATACAACACTGGCTGAAATACAACTACACAACACATCACACTGTACTAAATATACAACACTGGCTGAAATACAACTACACAACACATCACACTGTACTAAATATACAACACTGCCTGCAATACAACTACACAACACAGCACACTGTACTAAATATACAACACTGCCTGCAATACAACTACACAACACATCACACTGTACTAAATATACAACACTGCCTGCAATACAACTACACAACACATCACACTGTACTAAATATACAACACTGCCTGAAATACAACTACACAACACATCACACTGTACTAAATATACAACACTGGCTGAAATACAACTACACAACACAGCACACTGTACTAAATATACAACACTGGCTCAAAACTTAGGGATGGGTCAGAGTGATCAACTACTTTAGTTGATTTGTGAGGTCAACTAGTTAGTTCAGATTTTTTTTTTGTATAGGTTTTTTTTTTGGATATGTGTACGCTTCCACGGCATGCTAAGCTTTAGCTTTTCAGTTAAACCCTCTTGTTGAATTTTTAAAGTCGACATGAAATGGAAAATTCACAGCTTATTTTATGTTGCATGTGACTTATCTTATTGACAAATTTTATTATTATTATTATTATTATTTATTTAATTTTAATTACTTATTTAATTTTATTTTCAATTGCCGACCTACATTGTTTTTCTTATATGTGTGGATTTATGTTTCTTAATTTTTTTATTCTCTATGATAAAATAAAATAAAAACACATTCATCCGTATTATTTTTATTTTTTTATTTTTTTTTTTTATTTAACAACCAATCGATAAAATCAAGTCCCGACCTACATAGTTTTTCTTGTGTGCGTGAATTTATATTTCTTCATTTTTTGATTTCATTGAGAAAATCATTTGAGATATTATAGATTAATGTTTGTTTGTTTTTATTTCACTTTTTTATTTTTATTTCATTTCTTGTTCGATAAGGCATTTCGGGAATAGCATGTCATGAAAAGTTTTATTATTGTTCATTCATAGTGCACGTGTGTAAGTGAGCACATAACAGCACTTCTTATGTGCTAGTATATCTCAGTGGACTGCTGTGACCTGCAAGCTATTAATTGAAACGCGCTCTCTTAATGAGGTTATGTATGTGTGTGTGTGTGTGTGTGTGTGTATGTGTATGTGTGTGTGTGTGTGCACTGTCAAGAGGCTGTCTGATATTGCCTCTTAACTCTTCAGAGATGTAACAGCTTATCCCTGTAGATTCCTAACCTCTTCTCCTTCGTACACACAATTGGGTCATTGTCAGAAACATCGCATTACTAATTATTCACTTTCATACCTGCTTCTGTGCCATGCACATACAGTATCTTAAACACACACAGAGAATGTGTACATCTCTTCTGTAATTAGCATCAGGCAACCACCAGCATCTGTAATTACAGCAGCCACAGGTGAGGATGTTGAACAGAAGCTCTCCTCATTTGCAGATAGCTTGTATGTGTCTGCGTATATGTGCACACATGTCTAGTTATGCATTGCTATGTTCCAAAATCTAGTGAGCTGCCTATAGAGGTACATACTGTAGGAGCGCTTTCATCTTGAAGTTTGTTTCACAAAGTAGGCAACTTAATTAAACCGCTTCCTAAGATATACCTCATTTTAGCCAAATACTAAGGCAGAATCATGTGTATTCTTTGTGCATAGGACAATCCCAGAATGCATTGCTACAAGCTAAGTGAATGAAGCTTTAAACTCCCATGCAAAGTGCTCTTTGTACAGCTTGCTGAGTTGATGCTTATGGAGAAACAGAGTTCTCACCATCCTAGAAAAGTTCTGTGGTATATTTTTTTACTTTAGTTGTATTTCTTTAGCTAAAAGAAAGCTCTAAAAATATTTTCAAAAAGACTGGAAAAGTGAAAATTCATTATTCAGAAAGTGTGAGAACACAGGAGAGTGTTTCAAAGCGTTCACTTATGAGGTTCCACCGTGATAGTCAGGATGTCACTTTTACACCAGGATGGGCCGTTTACAAAACGGCATTTTCAACAAAAAAACGGAAAACTTTTTATGTTTTGAATGTTCATTTACACGAAAGCAGTGTATTGGGGGCCTGAAAATGCAATTTTTGGATAATTGGTTGCAGAATGCACGTTTCTGAAAACGATACTGCTATCATCTCCATTTTAAGGGCACCTATTATGCCCCTTTTCACAAGATGTAAAATAAGTCTCTGATGTCCCCAGAGTGTGTCTGTGAAGTTTTAGGTAAAAATACCCAACAGATAATTTTTTACAGCATGTTTAAATTGTCATTTTTTGGGGCTCAGAAAAACGCGCTGTTTTAGTGTGTATCCCTTTAAATGCAAATGAGCTGCTGCTGCCGCCCAAAGGGCGGAGCCTTACAAGCTCGCGCTCAGAGCCAAAGCCAACAGAGACAATCTCATCTGATAATATCAAAACAGAAACTCGCAGTAGTGGTGTTCATTTCGACCCGGAGTCGGACAATAATACCCACAGAGCCAGAGAATATATGCTGTATGGAGATAGAAACACAGTGCGCATTAAAGTCTTATCCATAAACTCTCTCTCTCTCCCTTTCATTATCATCAACATACACAGCGAAGTACACAAAACACTTGTTACAACCGACCAACAGTAAACAAATATATACACACCTTCTCAGAGGGTGCTTAATAAACTGGTAAACTTTATATCCGTACAACGACTCGATGAGCTGTCATAAAGTGCGCGCTCTCACTTTCATTTCTGCCGTGGCCAGTCGCTCCGGAGACTGTAAGCTTGATCACGAACAGTTGGTACTGATCCATCCTCGAGTAACAAGAGTAAATGAAGACTGCTATATTCATTCTTACATCCAACAACAAAACACCGCAATCGATTAGGAGACATTCTTGTCTACAGTTGCTCCAGCGTCGAAACAATGGCGGACTGTGTCCAGCTCACTCAGGGCGGGTCTATGCTCAAACTGCAGTGTCAATCAACAGTCGTGGGCGGGGCCTGTGCAAAGTGACGTCACATTGCCCCGAATCTGAGAACGGCTTGTTCTGAGACAGTGCTTATGATTTATGGGGATTTTTAAAAAAGCACTGTGTGGATTTTTATCATTATAGGGTGGTTGTGTACACACACTGCCAACACACATTTATGTTCAAACACCATGTAAAAGTGAATTTTGCATAATAAGTGCCCTTTAAACTACAAACATTCAAATGTGTGAAAACAGTGACGTCTTGCACATGCATATTACATGTTGTTCAGTCTATAGGTGTTTCTTTACAAAGTGACATCGCCATCTACTGGCCTGGCATCAGAATACAGCATTTTTTGTCGTTTTTGCGGATCCACGTGAACCGGGATCATTTTGACAACGTTGTCGTCTTTTTGTGAAAAACACAAAGGAAGAACATTTCTGTTTTTAGTACGTTGTTGATGTGTAAATGTACCCTTAGAAGGCAGCTGCCTTGTAGGCTCCAGTCAGAAAGGTTTTGGAATAGAGCGCTTGTGTATGCGCTTGATATAAAAAGGGCTGTTAGGACCAACTTTACTGACCTGTGAATGACACTTCATATTTTCTGCTTCGCATTCTCCATTTATTTCTCCCCAATTTTCATACCCATTTTACTTTCCACTCAAAGTGCGTCACCTTACTACCAGCCAAAAAGGCCTAACAGCCTTTTCCCCCCAGCCTTGCGTTTAAAGATTTATGGCAAAACTGCCATAATGTCATTTGGCCAAGAGAGGTTTTGCATCCAGACACACTTACTGATTTGACCCAGACCTTTCTCTTACTTTAAATAGACTTACTTTAAAAAGATATTAACAACATGGCAGTTCTAGTCCAACTATTTGATTAGTTCTGATTGGTGAGTGATTAATCTACGACGGGCTTTCTCACCAGAGAAACGTTTTCATAGTCCCAATGCTGAAAATACCCGTTTTTTTGGAGTGTTCACACTGCAGGAACTGGGATCGATTTTAGTTATAGGAATGCCTTTTGGGGGAACAGTAACAGGAACTACCAGTGAAATACGTGTATGTTGATTGGCCAAACCCATGCCGTAAGAAACACCGTCACCCGCCTTTTTTTTTTTTAACAGTTTACATATATTTACTCCACAAACATGGAAAACAGCGATAGATGGATCGACACCCGGGCACTTCTCAACCAATCACGCCGTCCTCCATCCTCCAGTTGCTGACGCTCGCGGTCGGCTTACGTCACTTCAGAGTTACTACTGCCGGTGCGAATGCAACCAGGAAAATGGCCCTAGGGGAAAATGTAGCTCTCGGTGTAGTGGACTGCCCTGGTGGCTAGTTCCTATAACCGAGTTCCTGTATCTACCCGGTGCAAAAGCCCCTTTTGACTTGGCAACAACCTATCGACATACACTATCAGCACTAAGAACACCTTATAGCAACCAAACAGCAACACCTTAGCATTGTGGTGATGTTTTGCGTGGAAAAACACCCCTTAAATTTGCTTTATAAAATCCTAAAACCTAGTTTGCAAAGTATTTATTTAATTTTTTTCACTTTTGTGTTGGTGTGGCATCATGGGAGTAAAGGCATGAAAGCAAACAGCTGTCTCTGCTTCTTACTCACCTTGACAAATGAAAAAACATCCGATAATAACTGATAAATACCCTGATGGTTTAGTACATCACTGGCTCTGCCGTGTCACGTTTTAAGGAAATACACGTGTACGTCTGATCTTCTGGCTTGAAATAATCTTCATTAAACGGAGCCAGAGTTTTTGAATTTCATGATTGAATCATGCTTGTATTTTAAAGCAGTTTTCAAAGTGTTTCCCTTTCTCTTTCCCTTTCTGTGTTCAAATGCAACCCCCTCTCTCTCTCTCTTTCTCTCTTTCTCTCTCTCTCTCATGTTCTTTCTGTTTATTAATCTCCCTCTACTTAGTTAGAAAAGCTGTTTGGGACACCAATAATGAGTACTTTCTCGATCCAGTGTAATTGAGACGTCCGTGTAAAGATGGAAATGAATATTTAAATAGCACCATCAATATGCAAAGGCCATTTTAAATGTTTTAAGATTAGAGATGTGAATTAATCAGACTGCGTCCATGTGCCTTCGGATGTTTGATCATAAATGTTTAGACTCTGATGATAGAAGTGATTTGAATATTAATCAGTTGAAATCAAATGAAAATAGCATTTGCTTTCCCATGAGCCCCTTCTTTCCTCTTGACCTTCTTAAGATGATGGAACCCAGAGCTGATCTAGATAGCTCCTCAAAGGGTCTGTGTTTGCATGTGTGTGTGTGTGTGTGTGTGTGTGTGTGTGTGTTTGTTTGGAGCGCAGGACACTGATGCGTCAGCCAGCTATAAAAGTAAATGTTTCAAGTGACTGCTCTCTATAAATTACAAAATCCACGTAGAGGCAAGGGAAGCTTCATGTGTAAACTCTCTCTCTCACACACACACACGCACACACTCTCAGAGTCTTTCAACATACTCACATACTGTGCAAATCCGCCACAGCAGAGGAAGATGGATCTGGGGACAGATTGTTAGTGACATGTTAATTTCTATACCGTCACTCAAGCTTGGTGCATCTGCAATCAAAGTGATGGGGCATAGGCAAAACCATCAACCCCCCTCTCTGTCCTTACACACAGTCTCTCTCTACCTGTTCTCTACCTCTCTCTCTCTCTCTTCCTGTCTTTCTGATCTTTCCCCATTTCTCTCTCTCTCTCACACATACACAAATATAAATGGTAACACTTTAGTTTAGGGTCCAATTGTAACTATTAACTGGTTGCTTATGAGAATGCCTATTACTTGGATATTGGCTGTTTATTACTTATTAAGCACATATTAATGCCTTATTCTGCATGACCATATTCTACATCCCTTTATCCTACACAATACCTAAATTTAACAATTACCTTACTAACTATTAGTAATTAGGAGTTTGAGGCAAAAGACGTAGTTAATAGTTAGTTCATAGTGAGAAATGAACCCTAATCTAAGTGTGTGTATATATATATATATATATACGTGTGTGTGTGTGTGTGTGTGTGTGTGTGTGTGTGTGTGACCTGTGTATATGCATATGTATAATATGCATACAGGCATAAAAATATGCATCACTATTCAATATTAAATTATTTTAATGAATTTAATATTTTAAATGAGCTGTTTAATAATTAATACACTTATATTAAAAGTATTTAGTTCATTGAATTCATCTAAATCAAAACATTATTTTTGACAGCCCTAATTTTAAGCGTTTTCTTTGTTTTATTTAAATGACTTAAAGACCAAGGAGAAGCCTCTGCCAATCAAGTGCATTGGCAGTGGACTGATCAAATGCACAAATGGTAATCCTCTATGTGAAGCGCCCACTTACCAGCCTTTTCGATCATTTTGGACTACTAGGCAAGCGTTACATCACCTAATTAATATTCATGAGCCAAGCTTTTCAAATCGTCCTCACGCCCCTGCTTTTTTGGACAGTCAACAGCAGAGAGATGACAGGAAGTGATGGGAGGTGGGGGGAAGAAAAGATGAGGACATAATCTTATCCGGCCTCATACCTGTAACTCCCACCACAGCTGAATTTGTCTCCTGTTTTGCTTTCTTTTTCACTTCTGTTTAAACTATTTTTCTCTATCGCATTTTGTAAAAGATGTGACAGTCATTTCAAAGTGATTGCTATTTGAGATTTGGGGATTTTTCCATCATAAACCTAAGATATCTCACAGATACATTCACCATACATGGAAATGTCATCTTACCTTCATCAGTGGTTGGGCAGTCTGGGTAAAAGATCAGTGAAGCACAAGTGAAGATATTGGAAGTAACTGTGTTTTTTTTGTCTTCTTTCTTTCTGTTTTCAGGCAGCCATGGTACTACGGCTGGGGTTTTAATCTACCACGAGGACAAGCTCTGCTGGAGAAGTGGAATCAGATCCCAGATTCCACGGATATTCTTCTCACACACTGCCCTCCTCTGGGTAAGACCTAAATCACACACAAATACACACACACACAAAGCATGCGTTGATGGTTATTTCCCATTATGTTGTCTTCATCCTTGCGCACACACAGTCTTTTGCTTTGAGGCTTTGGCAGATGGAGTTGCTACAGCAGGCTGCTAAAGCATGCAAACGCTGAGACGCTGTTCGCAGTGCAGCAAATCCCTTCGCACATAATAAAACCCTCACACACACGGTCATATGTACGGAGAATGGAAGTTTGTGCATAATGACAGCTGCGGTTTAAAACACTAAGCTTTTGGGCTTTGAGAATGTGACAATGTGTAATTCTCATGGTAAAGACGTGTCTCGCTATACATTCGTGCAGATGTGGGTGTTTATCATTAGCCTCAAATGAGGTCTCTGAAGATTCTGTGCATTATGTATGTAGAGACATCAGACTACATGTGTAAAATCAAGTTTATAGTCTTTAATGATCACCTTGGATCCAGTCAATTCGTATATACAGTAACGCTGCACCCGAAATCGTATAGTAGATGTTACATAGTTTGAAACTTACTTCGCAACCAGTTTCATCGCTTCACCACGATTCACAAATCCTCTCCCGTGGCCTCATGGGATAGTAAAGTCAAGTCAAGTCAAGTCAAGTTTATTTGTATAGCGCTTTTCACAATACAGATTGTATCAAAGCAGCTTCACAGTATTAAATTAAAATAATACAACAAAGTTTGTTTCAAGAGGAATTTATTGATTGATCAAATTAAATTAAATATCCCCAAAATATCCCCAACTGAGCAAGCCAAAGGCAACAGTGGCAAGGAACCGAAAAACTCCATCAAGTGACCTAATGGTGTCCTAAAACTCCATCAGGTGACCTAATGGAGAAAAAAAAACCTTGGGAGAACCCAGGCTCAGTCGGGGGCCAGTTCTCCTCTGGCATTTATGAGCTAGAGGCCGGATTGTAGTTTGAACTGTAGGATTATATGAATGCCTGGCTGAAGAGATGCGACTTTAATCTAGTTTTAAACTGGGAGAGCGAGTCTGAGCAACGAACAGTATCAGGAAGACTATTCCAGAGTTTTGGAGCCAAATGTGAAAATGCTCTCCCTCCTTTGGTGGTTCTGGATATCCTAGGTATGACCAAAAGCCTTGAATTGAGTGATCTTAAAGAGCGCGATGGATTATAGGGTGATAGAAGATCCGTTAAATAGACTGGAGCTAAGCCGTTTAGGGCTTTATAAGTCAGTAGCAATATCTTATAATTAATACGGAACTTTATAGGTAACCAATGCAGTGATGATAAAATCGGTGTTATATGATCATATTTTCTTGATCTCGTAAGAACTCTAGCGGCGTTGTTTGATTTTTAAAGTGTCCATCAAATGCGTACTTCAGAGTCTCAGCTGAAGGTGTTGGTCATCCGGGTACTTTTTCGACTACTGTTTTTTGAATACTATAATTCGGACATACTATGTTGGCGTGCTGTTTTTCACATAGTAGGAATGTATTAAATTTCAGATGCAGCTTAAGTCTCTTCACAAAAATGAATTTTTGTTTGCATATAAAAACAATACAGATGGACATAAGAATGTCAAATGCCTTTATTGAAGTCAAAAACGTAAAGAATTCATTGTACTCCCTCTATACTTGGTGTAGGTTTGGGCTGGATCTGGACCCAAACTTCATATTTGTTTTTGTTATGGGTTCTGGATGTGTAACATTTTTGGACTTTCACCAATCAATTGTGAAAGAAAATCTAAAAATATTTACTAATCCTACTATGACTAAGGCTTAGCTCATGAATATTAATCAGTTGTGTAACTTTTCTAGAGCATCCAGTCACATCATCTAATTAACATTCAGTGAGTCAAGACTTTACCCTGGTAGAGTTCTTAAATTAGCACCTCTGACGTGCAAGATGTTGTTTTATGCCAAACAACGTCAAATTTCTTCTTCAAAATTAATAAAACATCCTTAAAGGGTTAGTTCACCCAAAAATGAAAATTCTCTCAGTAATTACTCACCCTCATGTTGTTCCAACCCCGTAAGACCTTCGTTCATCTTCGGAACACAAATTAAGATATTTTTGATTAAATCTGAGAGCTGGCTCACTCCTCCATAGGCTTCTAAGGGACTGAAACTTGCTGGCCCAGAAAAGTTATTAAAGACATCGTTAATATAGTCCAAGTGACTACAGTGGCTCAATGTTAAGTTTATAAAGCGACGAGAATACTTTTTGTGCACAAAAAAACACAAAAATAACGACTTTATTCCACTATTTATTTCCTTCTCTCTGGGCCTCGAGTTATTTCACGTAGTGTTTTAACGCAGCGCGTCTGTGTTGCACGTCACCACGTAGGCTAACTATTGGCCGACGCTGGTCATGTGGTGATGCGTGTGGCGTATAACACAGACGCGCTGCGTTAAAACACTACGTGAAATAACTCGAGGCCCTTACGGGGTTGGAACAACATGAGGGTGAGTAATTACTGACAGAATTTTCATTTTTGGGTGAACTAACCCTTTAAGCAACCCAAACCACTAAGTTGAATCAGAACCACAGTTGTTAAGTTCGATATGATTCCCTTCCCTAACTTGGTAACAAGATATGTCTGACATTTGCTTTAACTCCAAAAGCATAACTGAAACAAATTAAACAAACATCATATATTTCTGTCATCTGTGATTTTCTTTGACTTGTGATCCTTATATTAGTAATTATACTCCTTTTTTGTAGGTTTCTTGGACTGGGTGCCCAGGAAGATGCAACGTGTTGGCTGTATGGAGCTATTGAACACCGTCCAGAGGAGAGTTCAGCCCAAACTACATGTATTTGGACACATTCATGAAGGTAATCACATCAGATGATGATGTTCCCGACTGTCTATGAATCACATGCATGAAAATCCACACAGCCCTGTGATCTTGTTCATGCTGCCACGTCAATCCGCCCTGTTTTGGGGTTAGCAAGGCAGAGTCTGTCCCATGCTGCTTTGCCTTCTGACAGCACTATAGCAAGAACTAGTTCACATTCATATTCATAACAGATAGAGGAAATAATCTCATAGAGGGCAATGCGATTGCATTATACATTTGTGTAAGCTTGTGGTGTTGTGCTTTGCATGTCTGTGTTTGGCTCTGCCATATTTTTGCATAATTTACTGTTATGTGTCATTTTTTGCTGTTTGCAATGTCTTAGTGGTTAAAATCTTAAAAGTATTCATCCCTCACACACACTGCATGGTTATTTGTACTTGCCATTTAGCTTTTATCACTTTCATCCTGGTTTTTGATTTTATTCAAATCGGTTTTAACCGATTTTAAACATATTTTCACTACATCACGTACATGACGTTTTTCAACTCAAGCAATGGTAATATCTCTGTCCTTTATGTTTGTGTGAGCTAGGTTACGGTATGATGACAGATGGAACGACCACGTTTGTTAACGCCTCTGCGTGCACGGTGAACTTCCAGCCTATGAACGCACCCATCGTTTTCGACTTGCCCAATCCCAGGAGCTCATGATTGAACCGAGACCCCGCCCATCGCCACCTTCTTTCATTCAGGGTCCCTTTCTCGAGCGTATACAGATGCTGCGTAGTGTATATAGAGCGAGCGAGAGACGCTAATTTGGATATTCCCAAGGATATTTCCACCCATTTTTGTGCCGTGTGCCACCCCTCAGACATAAAAAAAGTGGCATTCTGCCTCACTGACACAGACGTTTGAACTCTTTTTCTGAACTTGACTCTTGTGTTGCACTTGAATCGGCGTGACAATCGCATGTACTTATGGTCATGGAAGCCAAGCTTTCTCCTCATTTGGCTGGCACTTATTTAAGGAACATTGTAACCTTGTAGCCTCAATGGACCTCTGACTCGGGAGGGGGAAGAATATTTTTTTCTTTTGCTCTGGATCCACTCTTGAAAGTTACTGAGGAAACAGTGCTATGGTGCAAACAAGTTTGTTCAGGGTCTTTACCACTTCTTTCTCTCTCTTTATCCGAGTCTCTCATCCTACTTTTTTCCTAACTTCTCTGTTGTTATATGTTGCTCTTTTGAACCTGGGGCCATACACTGGAAGAAATAAATTTGCCCTAAACAGGAATGTGATGTTAAAAAATAGTGATGGGGAGGGGGACAAAAAAAAAAAAAGTGTCCGAATATTTTCCTGTGTTCTCCACTTTTTTACATCTTCTTTATTGTTCGATTTACTGTAAACGTGTAAAACTGTGAGTGTGTTTTCAAGCAAACGGTCCTTTACTAAAGCAGTGTGGACTTTTACAGTAGTTTGAAGTGTTTAAGGTCAAATATTTAAAAGCGTGCCGTTAATGTCCCTCCTCCGAATATCAAAGACTTGTCATGCGCGCAAAGTTCGCTTTTGCATAACAAGAATACGTTGCACTTTGATCCACATGTTCCCCACTATAATTTATTAACATTCCTCCTGGCGATAATTTATTCCCATGTGTTTTTACAGCTCTTCAGCATTAACTGTGTGTGGCATTAGGCCTAATATGACGGTTCTGTTAGATGTCCAGAGGGTTTTCATCTCTTCCATATTTGGATGAATAAAAATGAACAAATCGAACGAATTGTCACTCTGCGTGTGTGTGTGCGTGCGTCTGTGGGCTCCTGTGCGTTGATACGTGATCAATTGCTCCTCTTTCATAGCCCAAGGAAAAGAAAGCATCAGAGGACGAAGAGATCGAAGGGATAAAAAGAAAAATATTGGACTAGGGAAGGAAGGATGAGCTGATGCCTGAGAGATGGATGCTCATCTTTATTTATTTTTAAGGGCTTCTTGCTGTTTGTACACTTGTTTGCACTCGGTCAGAGGTGGCTCACGCTGTCATGTGGCTTTCCTCTTGTTTTTTCTCCCCATTCATTCGCGCCCGTATGTGGGCCTTTCCTTTGAAGACGTTGTCATCAGGTTTACTGCTGTGCTCCAGTCATTTCTTTCCCAGCATGTGCTGATCTGAATTTCCTAACAGATTTTGTGGATTGTTTAATTACTTGTGTTGTGAAATTTCAGTGCTAAAGATATCATTTTTCTTCATTTGAGAGATTATTATTTTTTTGGGGGGTCAGTTAATCTTATGCCATCTAAAGAGTTATGGTGTTGAATAAATTCTAGCAGAGAGGAATTTCTCTGTCGAAACTGCTTTTTGTTCTGGAAAAGATCATCAACCTCAACGTTTCGAACTCAACCTGTCTCTATCGCTTCATTTCACATTGAAGACATAATGACGTCATCATAATGAGTACCTCCACAGGAAGTTACATGATTTATTAATGTATATAAAGAGAATGCGGGTTTATTTACATTAACATTATTTCATCATCATATTATGTCACATAGTCAGAGATACACCAATTAAGAACACACCGATATTAAAATTGACCAATGGCTAATAACTTATAAATGGCAAATATTACAATTCTGTACTCTTTTGTCTATAGAAATGAAAATAAAACACTTACAATCGTTTAAAAATGTTAATTTAGGCACCACAATATTGTAACGTACAGTATGAAAAATATAAGCTAATTTTAAGATTTACTATAGAACTGTGTTATTAAATTGTTTAAGAATAACTTTACCTTTGCTGACATCTGACACTTAATAAAAATGTCAAAATATGAGAAAACCCCATCCACAATTAAATAATCCAATATCAACTGGTACAGATAAATTAAAAGATCTCTAATATCAGTTGTTAATCAATATGGTACATAACTACACAAAATTAAAAACAAGTGTTCACAAAAATCATGTGACTTCCTGTGGGCAGGTAATCTGATGATGTCATCATTACCTGTTGGTATATAGACCTTTTTTCTTTTCCTGATGATGATCTAGAGGTTCACTTCAATGCACAGTGTTTTAAGTTGGAGTGTTAATGTATATATATACATATATAATGCTATTCTTTCAGTTTTCTGAATTGTGATTGGATGTGCACACTTTTTTCTGTACTTTCTTCAAAGATCATTTACACAAATGAAATTCATACGCGTCACTACCACCAAGATATATCCCATTTTCTCCATCAATCTCTCGTCGTGCCTCTTAAATTAAAACTCGCCCCCATCAATTGGTTATGCCCTCATTCTTCTTCAATCTCTCTTTTGTTTCATCTCTTGTCTTTTTCTCTAGCTGCGTTTCAGACGAGTAGATTCCCATTATTAATGTTTTTTGTCCTAATCAAAAGGACTCTGAATTTCATATCAATTATCTGCACGTGTCTAAAACTTAATTCATATAGGAAGAAATTGTCCTCACTCTTGTATCATTTCGGCCTTCCTTCTTCCACACCTCTGCACATCCTAATGAAATCCCTCATTCAAATAATTACATGAGTAATCCTGCGGGATGGAAGGTAATTTATTCCGAGCCGGCTTTTACTATGCCATTAAAGACTGTTCTCTGTTATCCTTCCCATCTCTGGCCACTTTTTACCTACATGTTCCCTATTACTCTCCTTATGTGTCCACCTCCATTTTCTTAGATCTTTCTGTGCCATCTACTCATGTGCCATTGAGTGAATCCTCTTTAGTACACACCATCAACATCTGTCCCTCTGCTTTACACTCTCTCTCGGTGTCTCTTATTAACTCACAAATGCATCTTCGGCATCTTCTTGTCAGCCGTTTCAGGCTCTTAAAGCTGAATATAAAGGCCTGGGGCCTCATGTATCAATCTTGCGTACGCACAAAAACTTTGCTACGCCAGCTTTCACGCTCACGGTCGTATGTACTAACAGTGAAATTAACGCGAGAATGTGCGTTCCTCCACGCCAATTTCATGTCTGGCGTACGTACATTTCTCATTGTTTTTGTCCGTTGGCGACTCTTACAGGCAATGAAGTGAAGTTGCAAACATTACACAACGAATTGTTCAACAAGTCTATCGCACCACCACCTGTGGGAACCATTGCTATTAACTTGCAATTTATAAAATAATTGACATATATTGTCACACGAGCCTTATGGGAATATTCTATCAATTATGCAATTAAGTAAGAACATATAAAAGCATATGCAAATTGATACAACCCTTAGTCTATGGCAATGACAGCTTTGGTTTAATGTCCACCTTTATATCAGACCATTTCTTTTTAAGGTCACTTAGGGTAGACTGTGTACATGAGACATGTGTACAGTTGAGACACCTTAAATAACTTGCGTTCGCAGCAAGCACAAGTTGTGATTTTTGCTGTGCACGTGCGTATTAGTGTCCTCTTTGATCGTGGGAAATTTGAACAACGGACGCATCTCCGATCCGAAGATATCGGGAAAAGTTTGTTTTTTTTTCTAAGGTATGACGTTCACTTCACCATGCACTCTCCACAATGAATCGCTTATTATCCTTATGTGACTGTTAACCGTAACTGGTATCACAACAAACGTTATTCTGTGCCCTAAAAACTGGCATATTTCATGGTATTGTGGTAATTGCAAAATCTAGAGAAATGTGCGAGGTGGCCCGCGGGGGATATTGAGACACATATCTACTGTACCCCCGATAGAGTTATATTAGGAAACACACTGTTTAGTTGTTCAGTGTTATGATAACAGGTTAAACGTCGTAATTAGCCAGCATGGGACGCAAATGAAAATAAAATTTGATATTTGTGATATTTAAACTGTGTATTATTGATTATTGAAATAATATTACATATCTTGTTCCTGCTTCATACATTTTAACCAGTGCTAATTTAAATAAAATGAATGAATATAAATGGATGAATAAACAAAAATGTTGCCCAATTGTTATTTTCTTTATTTGTCTTTATTTTTTATATTTACAATGAATGGTTAGTTACCTTCACATCATTAAAAATGGGTGTCTCAACTGTACCATGCACTGTCTCAACTGTACCACATACTGGTACAGTTGAGACAAAGTTGAAACAAAAAGCACCTTATTTTTATGAGCTAATTGTGGAAACTATAAACTACTTGTGGGTATTATTGATTGATAATATCTTAGTCTACAAGCTACATGTGGAAATTCATTTCTTTTCAGTGTCTATTTTTGTGTGAAAAATCAAAGCGCAAAAAGTGTCTCAACTGTACTCAGTCTACTCAGTGCGACTTTCAGATCCCACCGCATTGACGGCATCAGCCAAACTCTCCCACTCATATTTTTTCCTTTTGTTATTAATTCCGGAGGACAAAGTTCCAAATAAAAAATCACTTTCTGTAAAGTTTCGTTTCTTGCCGCCATTTTCTTACTGCTTTCTTTTGCCAAAGTGGACTCATTATCATATTTAAATTGATTTAATTAAGGGAGGAGACTGGGTGGGGCGTTGTGCTTGTGCATGTGCGGTCAATTTTACGTTAACTGGAATGTACAAAGAGAATATGCGTGGGATCCTTCGTACGCAGAGATTCATACATCTGGTTTTTTTTGTGCGTACGCACATTTACAGCTTTGTCCGTACGCAATGTTTTAGTATGAATTCAACGCAAGTCTTTGTACATGAGGCCCCAGGTGTACTGCATTTTAGCGCCGTTAAACGTCCCGGGGTGTGCCGTCTGGCTCACTCTGAAACTACTTGATGCCAGTCGAAGGAATACGGGTGGAACAAATGCGTACGCAACTGCCGCTGGAGAAAAGAAAACACAAAACAATTAGCCGCAACAATGCATGCTGATTACTGTCATATGCTGCTTATTTATGAACAATGTTTGTTGTGACAAAGATGTTTAATTCTCATCGCCTTTGAATTACCCATATCCTGAAGCAGAAGTTGGTTGACTTATTCTATGAAGAAACCTTTTAAAATTTGGAAACTGAATGCTGTTATTTGCTACGGTGTCATCCTTAATGACTACAAATGTCCTCCGGGGGGAATATCTTTAGCC
Source organism: Leuciscus leuciscus (assembly GCF_965113295.1). Lineage (NCBI taxonomy): Eukaryota > Metazoa > Chordata > Actinopteri > Cypriniformes > Leuciscidae > Leuciscus > Leuciscus leuciscus. The sequence goes on along the minus strand of NC_138728.1, from coordinate 6,610,979 downwards.
CTGAATAATTGTATCTACTCATTAAAGTTAAGTAGTTGCAGGAGAATGTGCTTTAAATGGGATTGTATATACTTTTTACTGCATATGGTCAAAACACATTAGATGTTACATGGGCTAAAATATGTACTTTTTGTTCATATAAATATCTAAAAGTTCATGGATGCATTATGCGTAATTTTTTAGGCTATATAATTCTTTATCAATCAACACTACATATTCTTATTGCTTCAAACAAATGCTATCATCTTTCCCTTGAAGTAAGACTGACTGTTGGAGACTATCCGTTGTGTAATGAATATTTATATATGTATATTTAGTATTTAGATCCAGCAATACGATGGATCATAAATGTAATTGAGAATGAAGTATGCAGCACCTTTCTGAAGTTATGGATTCCATTAGTTTCATTACACTTGAATCGCACTCTTTCCAAAGTGAGAGAGATGAAAAACTACTGCTTTGATCTCAGCTGCTGCATTGGGTTAAACATTAAAAAAAATATCTCAGCAAGGGCTTAAAACATTTTTATCTGTATATGACCATAATTTTAAGGCTTCATTGAGTACGATTTTCTTCTTCTGAAAGGAGTTAATACTTTTACTTATCAAGTCACAAAATAATTATATTTCAATTAAATTCTGTTGTTTTGAACTTTTAGGGAGGGGGAGGGAGGGGGAAGGGTGAGGGGGGGGTCATATATCCACAAAAATATGACGCAGCATAACTGTTGATAATAATGTGAAATGATTGAGCACCAAATCAGCATATTAGAACTTTATAAACAATAAATTGCATTTTAAAATGTATTAAATTAGAAAAATATTTTTTACAATATTACTGTTCTTTACTATTTTTGATCAAATAATTGCAGCCTATAATAGCAAAACACATTTCTTTCAAAAATCGTATCGACTCCAAACTTTTGAATGTTGCCGTATATTAAAAACTGTTATAACCTACATAAAGAACCATAAGTCAAGAAGTAGAATGTAATATTTGCAAGGTCAAGACGCATTGTCCTATTGCTGGCTTCATTAACATATGAAACATCATCAGCGCAAACGCCTCAGGGGGCATTGATACAGGCAAAAGAACAATAGTAGCCATCTTAATGCATGCGGAATACAAATGGCCTAGTTCTTGATATAGATAAGCCTTATTTATCTTTTGTAATTTACAGCAGTGTTAAGTCGTTTGCTCATAATGCAGCACAAACAGTCTAAGAATTGTTGAGATGCCAGATTTAGGTTGGGTTGCCAGGTTTAGCCTCTCCCCTCCCACTTTTAGCATGGCTTAGGGCGTCTAGGACTCACTCCGTAGGGAGTCATGCAAAACCAGCACACCCCCTCACTCTTTTGTTCTGCGATGGTTCTTTCTCCATGCCAAAAATGACGAAAACTCCCAATTCTGTCATCAGCAAAGTGTCGGAACAGAGCCTCGGGGTGGGAGGTCCCTGCTGAGTTCTTAGCCAATCTGGTGCCCGCTCTTTTCTTACCAACATGCAGGGCATTTTTACCATTATACTAATGCTGTTTTGATGATGTCCAAAGTGTCCTGTACCAAAGCCATCTCCACCTCTTGATGTTGGATGCTTGTCCTATCATATCCTCTGTTTGAGTCTGTGGCATTACATTCTCTTTATGTTAGGTGGACCCTAATATGACACAGCAGAATATAATGAAAATGGATAGCTGAATGTTTAAATACTTTCTTTTAAATACTCAACCCACGAGATGAATCCAACAAATTCATATTCTCTGCATGCATTTACTGACAGCTGGTCAGACTCAAACTCTGCATATAAAGTCAGGGTTCATTCCTCTTCTCAAACTTTGTTTTCACTGACTCACTGTCTCTTTATAATGTTTTTGGCAATGGATGTAAAGTAGGAGACAATTTGGCTTTCTCTTCAAAGTCTCTGAAAATAATGAATATATATATATATATATATATATATATATATATATATATATATATATATATATATATATATATGGACTATTCAAAATACTATCCTTTTGCAGCTCTGGGGTCCTTCAACTACTTACTGACAATATGAATTGTTCATAATTAATTAATCATATTCTGTGCCCTGGTTTGCTAAGTCGTGTGCTTCATGGTTACAGAGTCATAATAATGGGACAAGGTCATAATAATGATTAGTTAGTTTGACATCTTACAACATTGATTATATAATTCAATACCTGTGTTAAAAACACCTTGAAAACTGATGCCTAAGTAAAAATGCCACTGCATTATTTACTTTCTAAAAGTGTATGTCTCTCTAAAGTGCAGGTAAATGGACTTTCTCTCCGTCTCATTTCATGTTGCACAACCAGAACTTCATAGATAAATTCATTCTCAGCATCTGGAAGGGCTCTGCAATATGCACAAATAGTGCTGTGAGTGATAATTCTTCTGAAACATATGCACAAATAATTAACTTGATCCAACTTCTATCGCTCACGAGACAGCAATGGCCAATATAATTTAATTACAGCTCTCTGATGTTATGAAAATGAACACATGGCTCCTGTTGAAGATTCCACTAAGGTTTATGCTTTCTAGTCATAAAGGAGAAAATCTGGTCCTATCAACTGATCTACTCTTTAGATTAAGATAATCGTTGTGAGCTTTGAGCTAGGCTTGATTGGTCAGACAAATTTAGACATGTTGCTGTAGTATTTCAGACAAAAACATTTGGTTACACTTTACTTCAATAGTCCACTGTTCTACTAACTATAAGTCATTTTGCAACTACATGTCAACTAACAGTCATTAGACTAACTCTAAGTCATTAGAGTATTAGGTGTTTGGGTTCAGGTTAGTAGAGTAAGTTGACATGTACTTGCAAAGTTACTTATAATCAGTACAATGTCTGTTGGAGGACCATCAATAAAGAGTTTGCAGATATTAAGCAGACAGTTTACTTATTCTCTAATGAGAGTTAGTTGACAAGTAGTTGCAAAGTTACTTATAGTTAGTAAAATGTCTAAAGTGGACCATCAAAATAAAGTGATAAAGGGATAGTTCACTTTGAAATTAGTTTTTGGTATGTTTTAGCTTACCTCAAGGGCATCCAAGATGTAGGTGTCTTTTTTTCCGCAGTAGTTTCAATTTTGATATTTTTAGGTCAAACCGTTCTTGTCTGTCAGTCATATAATGCAGGTCTATGGTCACCACCTCAAAGAGCAAGCACAGAGTCCAAATTAAAGGACAACTCCAGTGAAAAATTAACCTTGGGGTAATTAACACATGGTTACCGAGTCGATCGTTCCCTGGGGTGCGTTTTCATGAAAATCGAATATAAAGTGTTTTATCTCTAAAAACAGATTAGCTCATAACACTAGTATATGGGGCAGAGAGTAAGTAAAAATAAATCGCTAGTTAATACCACTAACAAGGCTCAAAATAGCCTCACACTAAACACGGTAGCATAATGAGGGTCCCTACATACAAAACGAAGCATGGAGAACTTTGTAAGTGTACAGACAGTTTAATAAGAAGATACTTTATAAAGCCAGTACATTACGCATTTACAGGCAGGATCCATCTTGGAAAACAGTATCGACTAGTCGAGTCACGAACGCCCTGCTACATTAGATTTCACAAACGTAATTCCTATCGACCAGCTCACGTAGCAGGGCGTTCGTGGCTCGATTAATCGAGTCTGTTTTTCCAAGATGGATCCTGCCTGTAAATGCGTAATGTACTGGCTTTATAAAGTATCTTCTTATTAAACTGTCTGTACACTTACAACGCTCTCAATGCTTCGGTTTGCATGTAGGGACCCTCATTATGCTACCGTGTTAGTGTGAGGCTATTTTGAGCCTTGTTAGTGGTATTAACTTGCGATTTGTTTTTACTTACTCTTTGCCCCATATACTAGTGTTATGAGCTAATCTGTTTTTATAAATAAAACTCTTTACATTCGATCATCATGAAAACACACCCCAGGGAACGATCGACTCGGTAACCATGTGTTAATTACCCCAAGGTTAATTTTTCACTGGAGTTGTCCTTTAAAACAATTCCCCGTCGTCCAAATGAAACAATTCCCCATCGTAAGTACACATTGATGGCCCAAGACACGAAACGAGCGGTTTGTGTGAGAAAACGAACAGTATTTATATCGTTTTTACCACTTATACACAGCCATGTCCAAGTGATCTGATCTGACGTGTGCGCAGACTGGTGCATAGATATATACACTAGATGTCGCCTTAAAGACATTCGTTCCAATGAACTGCCGTAGACAAGGCGACATCTAGTGTGTATATATCTATGCACCAGTCTGCGTACACGTCAGATCAGATCACTTGGACATGGCTGTGTATAAGAGGTAAAAACGATATAAATACTGCAGAAAAAAAGACACCTACATCTTGGATGCCCTTGAGGTAAGCTAAAACATACCAAAAATTAATTTCAAAGTGAACTATCCCTTTAACAAACTTTTTTTTTTTTTTTACCTAGAATAATCATGCAACTTAATTTTCAAAGATGCAAATACTTTTTTTGTGTGTTGCATTTAAAATCCACTTGAAGATTTAATGTACATGATGCATCTGGTGATGATCAATAATGACTTCAACTCTGCAGTATGATGTCATGATTATGATGTAATAAATATAGTCCGAGTCAGAGAGTCTAAATAGCAATGAAAGGACTGTTATAGAGTCATTTGCAAATTCACATATTGTGAGTGCTACTACAGGCGTGCTGATGACAGAATATGAAGGAAAGCATGAGACAGACCTTGGACATGTCAAGCCATCTGTTCTGAGATTCTGAAATGAGATATTGATGTAACAGGTTTGATGCGTGCTCAGGGAAAACTTATTGAATCAAATCTGAATGAGTGTTTGACATTTTACACTTTATTCTCACACTTATTCTCTGTTGCTCTTCTAAACACGTACACACATGTATATTTTAGATGCAATATATATTCCTTCCATGCCATGGGATTGGCCGATGCTATTGATTTGTTGAGTTGTTGGGGCTGGTGCCAGGTTTGAATTCCAGCAGGTGCTGCGCATTGGTTTCCTTGGCGACAAACTTCAAACTGTCTTACAAGTCTTGTTCGGATTCTCTGTCCGTGAAGTGGAAAGCAGTGAAGATGGTCTGCCAAAACTCATCACATCCTCCAACATGTAATCCATCATCAGATTAGCATGCAGAGAGATTGACAAAATGCATGACTCTAAACCTGTTCGTGTGTGTGTGTGTGTGTGTGTGTGTGTGTGTGTGTGTGTGTGTGTGTGTGTCTGTGTGTGTGTCTGTGAGTGTGTGCGTGTGCGTGCTCGGTCTTTGTCTTTAATTTGACTCTTCACTTTGAATGAGAGAACTGATCTCCCACCATCACCAGAAACACAGCTTCCAGTTGCACAGATGAACATTAATATGAATATTTGCGTGGAAGATGCATTTCTTTGCATATTTTTTATAACTCTGCATATCAAAGATATCTCCAGCTCTGTGTCAAGAATGTTACACTAAATTCCATGGTGATTTTAAAAGGCTGATAAGTCCTGTTTTAAAAGATGAAAGAAATATTCTTTTTAAATATATGAACTTGGAATGATCCCAAAATTTTTTGCATTTAGATAATTGGTTAACTATATATTGCTTCAGGACCCAGATGTTACTTTCAACATCAAATATAAAAATTGTCATTTGCTATTGTACAAAAGTGAAGAATCTAATTGTCCATCCATCCATCCATCCATCCATCCATGTCTTGGTTTGGTTTTCAGTGACGAGGGCATGTCAGAACAGACCCGAGTTTCATGTTTGGGTCATGGCCTACCGTTATAGTATTTTTGTTAATCAAAAGCTTAAAAAGCCTTTAATGAATCGCTCCAAGAATTCATGTTTGTAAGTCAGTACAGTAGCCCACGCACAGTAATGCCTACAGTGATTCCTATGAATATATTATCTCTGAATATCTCACATATTACATTTAAAATATAACCAATATTTACTTTGCTTATTGCTGCAATTTGTTTGTTTACAAAGCAAGAGCGGCAAATTTAAGGATGTACTTGTAAAGGGGAGTTCTGTTTGTGTTTGCCTTTTGATTTACTGTTTACTGCTGCCCACTTTACATTTAATTACCTTGCTTCACTTTTCCAATCTGGAAAACAAAAAAACAAGTGCTGTGAAACATAGTGAACTTTTTGGCTGGCTTCCTTTTTAATAGGGTTTTTAGAGGATACAAATTAAAACGATGTCCTGCTGCTTGCAGGCAGCCTCCAAAGAATATAATTAGCTGGAACATCGAGAAATCAAAATTATTCAGTGTTTCTGTTCTTTTGTTTGCTCTAATGAGATACGAAGAACATGTAAGCTATATTTGTGCAGCGAATAATTTCTCCAATGACTCATGAAGCAAGAAATGGAATGCTTTTCAGGAAGTGTGTGTGCGCTCTCCAGAGAGCCTTGCACATTATAGAGGCAAAATGAGTGCCCTGAATGTTGATATCAGGCTATTCACACCTGCAGATCTGCGGGAGGTTTAGCCACCTCTGAATTCCAGTGCACAAGTTAGTCTGTGTCCCCCTTCTTTACTGATCCTGCAGTTGACCGTATGTAAATGTGGACTTGTACTTTCATCTAAACTGCATCTGACTGGGTGTTGTGCGTATTATGCAACTTTAACTTTGCACTTAGCTTTTTCTGTGGAAGTAGCATTGATGGTATCATTGTTGTTGGATTTTTATCAGCATCTCTTTCCAAATGTTGGCAAATGTGCAAAGTAGAAAAGATAGCTGGAAATGAAATAATACATTTGCTGCAGTTTATGCTTCACATTCAAATAAGTGCAAATAGCGTTAAATGCTATTTATATTTAGTGCTGGTAGATTTGCACCTCAGTGTATTGTAGTATATTATAAAACATGCAATGATAACATATTCGGTGCATATGATTATATTTGTTAAAATCATAAATGGGTGCTTCTTCTATATCTCTATAAAGCCCTCCACTACACCTACCCCAAATCCTAACCGTTAAACACTTGGTGTAATCTCAAAATACACTTTTGTAGATGGTTTGAACGATATATTTAAGGTGCATTTTCTGTCTCAAAGGAATTCACCCAATATCCTAATCAGTTCCTCAACCTCAAGCTTGATATCCAATGCTTTTATGGAAAAGAGAAGCATGAACATTTTTCGAAATATCTGGTTTTGTTTTTGACGGAAGAAAAAAACCATACGGGTTTGGATAGATGGCATTGATAAATGATGGCAAAATGAAAGTTTTCGTTTAAATATCTTTTAGAAGTTTTGCCTTTTTATGTATATTTATCTAGATTTAAGGATGTTTAGATATTCCTGATAAAAGTAAAGTTTTTCTCCCCAGTGAAGTTTTGCAAATGGCAAAATGCTTATAGGCCAAAAATGTAAACTTTAGAAATCAAAAGTATCCATTAGCCACACATTCCCTTGCGTTTATGAGTTCCCTGCGACACCGCCTATAAAAGCTAATAACAGGCATGTCAAAATCCTGACATTTTCTGTGCGGTATTAGCACTTAAAAATAAAACAATTCTGCCAATAAATCCTAACATACACTTTGCTTCACCTGTTTAAAGCTCCTTTCAGATGGTTATTGAGGACAAACCTCTCCAGACGACTCCATTCACTCCACCCTTCATTTTTGTCACTGAGCTTTTATATCTCTTCATCAGTAAGTGAATTGAGTTGATGTGAGTACATAAAGGAGATAATGGAGAGATGTTTGACATGATACAAAACTTAACTAGCCCAACAAAACCAACTCAGACAACCAGCTTAATCAGAAAAAAACATGTTGATTGACCAGCTTTCAAGCTCCTGCTTTATGCATGGCTTTGCTGATTTACCAACTTCACCAAACCGGCATGTGACCATATGATTTATATCGACAACAGTGACAATCGATCTCATATTTGCGACTTTATTTTTCAGAAACACGTCTTTGTATCTCACACAATGATTTTAAATCAAACAATGTGTCCTTTATATGTGGCAGTATTACTTTATTTTGAACGTTTCGTGTGAATTTGTGCTGGGACACAAAAGCAATTTGGTGTAAAAACAATTTTGAAAAAACAAAAAAACTAAATTGCTAGTAAATTTCACAAACAATTACAAAGAAACAGCAAGTAACACATTAAATCAAACAGGAAATTTGCAGTTGTTTGAAGTATTTGCATAGTGTATATGCTGGTCTTTTCAGTAGAGAAGGAAGTGACATCAATGCAATATTTTAAGGAGAAAAATGATGCCAGAAAGAGGCTGACACTTAAATATCCCTGAGATCTCCTGTGTGGCTCTGATGACCCCTTTGTATCTATATGATGAATAAGGTAAAGCGCTCTGTCTTTAACTCATAACTATGCAGATCTCTCATGCACCACCGTACACACACACACACACACACACACACACACACACAGACAGAGGCAGGAATATCAGGAATCGAAGCACGTCCCAGCGCCCTGCGCTCTCCTCCCCGGTGTTTGCATGCGGCTCTGTCTGACTCCAGACCTGCTGCCGAGGTTCATTATGATCTTCTGTAACACCAAACCGCTGTTTGATCTGCGGCTCACTGGCTTTATTATTAAGACAAGATACCAGACCCCCCCCCCCCCCCCCCCTCTCTCTTTCTCTTTACAGACCATAAAGACAGAAGGAGCACCTGCCCCGCTATTGAGCGCCGTCTCTGAGAAAGGCAGTGCATGCCTTTTAAACATTTTTGATTATTTCATAAAAGCGAAGGAACATCAATCCGTTGAATAAATATTTGAGGTGCTTTGGAGAAAGGGGTTGTGGATTTCCGTCAGGATTTGTGCTTTTGAGACAGTGAGATTAAAGATTACAGACAAACAGATGTCGTAGATTTATCACTTTAGACTTTTTAGATGCTTTAATTTTCAGTGAAATGGCTTCTAGTCATGTTTTGCAAGAAATTTGACCTCTAAATGTCAGTCATGTTGAAGAAGATGGAAAGTCTCACACTTTTGGGGTTTTTTTTCTTGTTTGTGTGGCACAGAAATTTAATAAGATCTGTCATCTTCCCTCATCATATCTCTCATCAGATACTCACGTAAACACCTGAGAGTAAAAATGAAGGTCATTTTGACTTTGTCTCGTAACTTGTTTTGCATTTTACAATTGCACTTTATTCTAACAAATATGACTTTTATCTTACCCCTCAGATTTCTTATCTAAAGTCATTCAACTTTCTTGTAACTGTGACTTTTTCAATACCTTTCATTATTGCAACTTTACAGAATGTTTTAGTTGAAGCTCTATATCTAGTAACTTTATATCTAATAAAATTTGATTTTATTTATTTACATTTTTATTTCACAATTACCCGTTAATGCTAAATCTATCGCTCCCATCCAAAGAAATCTAAAGGAGAGTCAAATAATGAGGTAAATTAAGATTATTCTGCATGACTTATTAAAATTCAGGTTTTATTATGACACTAACTTGACTAAGACGCACTGAATTTATTAGGTGGCCTCAAACTTAAGGAGCGTTCACACAGACAGCTGTTCTTTTGAATGATGGTGGATGTTATACTACACTATATCTGTATCCGGTTATATATCAGGCGATGCCAGCTCTGATTGATAATGAATGACTTTCAGTTTCTTTCTTATAAATCGTTGGCCCGTTACTTCACAAACATTCACCTTGTGACGCACACACTCAAAAGGTGCATTAGAGTACGAGTTCAACTGTCCTCTAGAGGTTCATGAGGAAAAATGAAGTTTGTTTAACTAGATTGTGTGCTTTCCACATTAACTCCAGCCGTCAAAGGTCCACGGTGTTCTCCACACATCACTGCGGGATGCGACACAAGACTCCATAAACCACATAACAGATTCACCCGCAGACGTCTCAGTTCAGCAAGCGTGAATTCATATTTCAGCTTCTAATCAGCATTTAACTCCTCTAATTCTCCTCAGTTAGTTTCTCCTCCGATAATGCGCCGATGTGTACATATGGACGGTGTGCATCTGAGTGCATGTTTGTGTTGCGCTACAGCCCACCTGGGATTTCACATCAGGGTTGAAGAGTCAGCGCGCTGCAGTAAAGGCAATGACCCAATTAACAACAAAGTCACATCACCGGGTGGCCAAACAAGCTGCTTCAGTGAGGAACAAAAGGAGGAGGAGAGCCGTCCCACTTCCGTTTGAGGGGGGATAAAACACCGTCCGTGCGCGTTTCCATGGTGAACACCCCCACACGCAGTGCGTTTTGCGTGTGCTACCTTTGCAGGCATTAGTCATAATTAACAAGGCTACTCGAGAGATTATTTTCTGGGCAAACATTTTAATTAAAATTGTTCCCTCTGTTGCGCGCATGCCATCTCTTCACTTAGTGCCAATTTCCACCCCTCTGTCCTCTAAAAGCAGGGACCGCGGCGAGGGGGGCCCCCAGATGGTGGCTAACAGCGGGGACAGGGTGATCGAGTGGGGTAAAAAAAGAGAAATGAATAAACAGTGTGTTTGTTCTAATGAGATTCTCTCCTGGCCCAAACAATCAACTCAATTGCCCTCGGACAATAGCAAGTTCCCCCAAAGCGGTCTGCCCCCCTCCCTGGATAATGTTTGCGGAGTTGGAGTTGGAGTGAGCACCTGAAGGCATTGTGCTAGGATTTTAAAACAACTTGTTGTTGTTTAGGAAAAGGAAAGACAGAATAAAGAAAAAGAATTTGATGACATTTAAGGGGATAAATACTTGAAATAAAAAACAAGCCTGTTTAAGAGTGCACATGCACAAACAGACAATTATGATGGTTTAAACTTCATTCACAACCTATTTTATTACATAAACTGACATTTCTGGTGAAAACTGAATATTCAGTGTTTTACTCGTTAGGAATTGATTGGATTGTGAATATTGGTCTCTGTATGACAGGTGGTTGTAGGGGGGAAGGGATGAAAAATAAGAACTATTTGTGATGTTAGACAAAAATAATTGCTCATAATGAGACCAGAAGTGTTTAAATAGGATAAATTTTGGGTAAAATGTCCCTTTTACCCACCAATATCCGAAATCCTTTTCCTTGTGGGAACATTTGTTGGTCCCCATGAGGAAAACGGCTTATAAATCGTACTAAGTGATGTTTTTTGAACATTTGTAAATTCTGTGATGGGTAGGTTTAGGGGATAAAATATGCAGTTTGTACAGTATACAAATCATTATGTCTATGGAAAGTCCCCATAAAACATGAAAACACAATGTGTGTGTGTGTGTGAGTGTGAGTGTAAGAGTGTGAGTGTGTAAGAGTGTTTGAGAGTGAGTGTGTGTGTGTGTGTGTGTGTGTGTGTGTGTGTGTGTGTGTGTGTGTGTGTGTGTGTGTGTGTGTGTGTGTGTGTGTGTGAGAGAGAGAGAGAGAGAGAGTGTGTGTGTGTGTGTTTGTGAGAGAGAGAGAGAGGAAGAGTGAGTGTGTGTGTGTGTGTGTGTGTGTGTGTGTGTGTGTGTGTGTGTGTGTGTGTGTGTGTGTGTGTGTGTGTGTGTGTGTGTGTGTGTGTGTGTGTGTGTGTGTGTGTGTGTGTGTGTGTGTGTGTGTGTGTGTGTGTGTGTGTGTGTGTGTGTTTTAGTCTGTGTCTGGGTGAAGACATTATCTGACTTCCCATCTTGACTCTTTCCTCTCTGATAGTCATGTTCAGGTTCATCTCGCTGCATTATATCAACCGTCACTCAAGCAAAAGCTCTGCCTTCTTTCTGCTCTTATCGCTGACATATCTTTTTGATTTCACTGCTGCTTTTCACTGCATAACCTCCCACTGTCTCAAATTTACTTCAGTTTGAAGTCTGAGATGCATTCATTGTAATTGCACAGGAAAAGAATGACCAGTACATCATTCAAAATGTCTCCTTTCGTCTTCCACAGAAGAACAAAAGTCATGAGGGTTTGGAATAACATGAGTGTGAGTAAATGATGACAGAATTGCCATTTTTGTGTAAACCATCCCTTAAGCAACTAATTATAGACTATATAATGCAATCACAAGCACTGTTATAGCTTTAACTATTTAACTACTTTTAACTTTTCTGTAGCTCTTACACAATATGTTGTTTTGAGCTAAAAGATTTCAAAATGTGATTGGCACAGTATCATTTTTACAAGTCGGATAGGGTGTGAAGCTGGCTGCCCGGGTTTACTGTATGTGTGCTAAATGCAGACTAATAAGGGACCTGGCTGAGTGAAAGCTGAAAGCAATTAGACGCTGTAGAAATGAACCTGTCACTGCGTATGCCCATGAGTCTCATCAAAATCCTGATGAGGAAATTTGACTGCCAGGCACAAAGTTTAGGGGGAAAAGTCCTTGATGGAAAGGAGGGTTTTTCTGTCACTTCCCATTTTCTGTCATAATCACCCTGGTGCCTGATCTCTGATTGGTTACAATCCAGATGAGATCGAGTCCTAATGCCTAGACCTGCAGAACCGAAATGTAAGAGCTGTTGGATTCATTAGCCTAAATCCTCACATTTCCCACTCCATCTCTTTCTCTTTCTGCCGCTGTTCTCGTTAAACAGCGATTCCTGATTCTCCTCAGCAGCTCGAGCTGAAGGACGTGTCCATATTTGTTCTAGGTGAGCAGGAAGAGAGCACCGGTCACCGCCTTTAGGTTAGCTTCAATCTGCAAAGTTAAAAAGCCAAATGTGTGGGAGCTCGTGAAGCTGCCTCGGGCCTGCTGAACTTCTGCACCCTTACCATCACTTTCATCTCACAAATATATACTGCAGTTGATGTGTACGCCTTGATCTTACTGCGTGGAGTCTGCTCCCTAAAGCGTGGACGAGCAGGGATAATCACAGGCATCAGTACAACTCTATCAGAGAAATGCTTGCTAGGGTGGAGAGCATACAGGGAAGATACGCAGGTGGTGAACTGAATGTTTTTGAAAGAGTTGTTTAGATGTGTTTTCTAGTGATTGTGCCAGCAGTAATTAATCTAAAAGATCATCTAAAGGAGAAGAGCATTATAAGTGACTATATATATATACAGACGCACAGATTTTTGTTATTTTAAAAGACCTTATTGGTGTCTGGATCACAGTGGTGAATTGATCTCATATGTCAAATTCCAAATTTTTTGCCCCACTACCTTTTTACATGATACCTGTAGTACAGAGGCTTTCAAACATTATGATGTCAAGGACTCCCAAATACCATGATCCTCTTGCAAGTGACCAAAATATATATTTTGCTGCATAAATTGTTTTTAATATGTGTTAAAAAGGATTATATTAAACATTTGTAGTTAACATCTTAAAGGGTTAGTTCACCCAAAAATGAAAATTCTGTCAGTGATTACTCACCCTCATGTTGTTCCAACCCCGTAAGACCTTCGTTCATCTTCGGAACACAAATTAAGATATTTTTGATGAATTTGAGAGCTGGCTCACTCCTCCATAGGCTTCTAAGACATTATAACTTGCTGGCCCAGAAAATGCATTAAAGAGATCGTTAATAAGTATTCTCGTCGCTTTATAAACTTAAGATTGAGCCACTGTAGTCACTTGGACTATATTAACGATGTCTTTAATGCATTTTCTGGGCCAGCAAGTTATAATGTCTTAGAAGCCTATGGAGGAGTGAGCCAGCTCTCAGATTTAATCAAAAATATCTTAATTTGTGTTCCGAAGATGAACGAAGGTCTTACGGGGTTGGAACAACATGAGGGTGAGTAATTACTGACAGAATTTTCATTTTTGAGTGAACTAACCCTTTAAATTGCCCTGTTACATTTTTTTCTATACTTTTTACCTTTCGTCCACACTGAGATGGTGTTTTTTTCCTGCAAATTGTAGACGCTTTCCAAGCAAATGCAGTTTTTGCATTGAAGTGTGGGAAATGAAAACAGGTATTTGAAAACTATGTTTGTAGTCATGTGATGTGACACATTTTGTAACGATAGATATCTATGTTTATGTGCTATTCACTTTCACAATGTTGCTTAACATACATGTTACTTTGTACAATCTTCATATTACATTCCTACAAAGATGACAGAAATTGTACTCTCAGTTGCTGTCCTGTGGCAAAACATGAGTGCAACTGCGTTTTAAACCAGACATGGAGTGGCGATTGACCAGATATTTTGCAAAAAAAGAGATTGTGCTAGAAGAATAGCTTCTGGTCTCTAGTCTGGTTTCTCTGTATCATCTCAGTGAGCTTTTATGTTTTACACATGTGCAGTAAGATCATTTAAGCATCTTCCGACGTTTCAGAAACTTTTTAGATGCGCTCAAAAATGCTAGTGTGGACAGAGACCGTTTTGCGATGAAAACGTCATTTTGACGTGAGGTCACCAGTTTGAAAACCCCAACTCTAGTGAACGGTTCTAAAACAAGTAAATAATGTGACGCTAACCATTCATTCTTAGTGAATTCCCTCAGATAATGACTGTGCGATAGTACTTTTCTGCTGCAGGGATGTGCATTAGCTAGGCAGCTGCAGTTGGACTGCGAAACCTGGCAGATTTATAGCAGAGGGAAAGGAGTCAGTCATAATGCCTCGTGCAAATGGACCTCCCTCATCATCCCTCAGGTCCTGGCACGAGAACGGAAAGAGGAACAGCTACTATATATACCCCACTGACTCCTGGGTAATCACATCCTGCTGTCGCCCAAAGAACTTCTGCTTTAATTGAACTCTTATTAGGTCCGCTGCCAAATCAAGCTCTGAAAACGAGAGTCTCCTCCCAGATGTGCTTTCAGCTGCCACTAGCCTCCCAAACTTCTGGTTAGCGGCTCAGAGGAGACTAAACGAGGGCTCGTTCGTTCTCAGATCGTGCGCTCGAACGACAGCGTCATCACTCGGTTTCACCTCTGCTCAGACATTGCCCGAGGAAGATCATCTCTTTTATCGTCTTGTCTGTCTTTTTGTTTTCACTATGTCTTTTTGAATACAAATGTCTGTAATTAGTAGCATTGCAACATGGAAAGGGGTGAAAACTTTTCATATCCTACAAGCAGGACAATTACAGCTGCATTAACTTAGCTTTACAATTCAGTCTGTGGTGAGGAAACATTGGCAGTTGGTTTAGAAAGAAGATCAAATGAAGGGGAATTTATTTACTATATATATATATATATATATATATATAGTTCACAAGGCTTAAACTTCCTGAATTAGGAGCTAATTAGAAGTGTGTTAAAATCACAAAGGAGAAAGGAACGGATATCTTGAACAATTAATGAGCTGAAAGATAGAGACCTCATCTCATTTCTATTCATCTATCTTATTTTATCCCCTTGTCGTTCCCGTTGCATGTGTTCCCTTTAGCTTTCTCCCTCTCTCTTGTTCTCTCTCGGCAGAGCCAGCTTTCCATTAGGCGTTCGTCCGCTGACTGGCTTTATTTTGAGCTTGGCGTCCTGCCATACTTACAGCATGTGTGTGTGTGTGCGTGTGTGCGTGTGTGCGTGTGTGTGTGTGTGTGTGTGTGTGCGTGTGTGTGTGTGAATGGCTAGAGGACCACCAGACCTCAAAACATTTTCATGAGTTTTATCGCCAGTGTCACCATGTGCCAATTAGACGTCCATAATTAAGCAGGAACAAGGGTACAGGGCATCTGTGACAAAATGTGTGTATTTGCAGCTTACGCAACCTCTAATAGATCTTCACTTTCTTTTTCCTTGTCTTTTCTCTTCTAAAAAACACCATGGATTTTTTATTTTTTTGGTCTACGAGCATCAAAGACACAAAAGAAAAGACTTGTTGTGTTGTCTGTTTACACCGAGTCCCACAATGCAACAGAGAGCTGAAGAGAAACTACATAACCTCTACTGTCACAATAAATTATACAGGGCAATGATGCTCGGCTGATCAGTCTGTTTGTTGTGTTATGTTTTATGTTATGTGTTATGTTTTGTTACGTTTTATGTCGGCTAATCGGTGTGCTTGTTGAAGTGTGTGTTATGTTATATGTTGTTATGTGTTATGTCATGTTGTTTTATGTTATTTTTTATAGTATGTTATGTTTTATGTTATGTTATATGTTATGTTGTGTATTATGTGCTGTTTTGTTATGTGTTATGTTGTTGTATGACGGTTGATCGGTCAGTTAAAGTGTTTGCTATGTTGTGTTATGTTTTATGTAATGTTGCTATGATATATGTTATGTTATTATTAACTTATGTTATCTTGTTATTTTTTGTCTTATGATGTTATTATATATATTTTGTCTTAAGATGTTATGTTTTATCTTATATGTTTTATGTTATGTTACAGGAGATGAATTGAAGTCAGTGTTCTTTTAAGCAAATTGCCACTTGTACTCTTTTTGTAGGCTTTTTACACTATGCATAACCCTAACCGTGTGTCTTTTTTAAACAATATGAAGCAATATTTCACACTTGCCCATGGGAAAATATGAAAAGTTTGAAACCTAAACATAGATTTAAGTGAGGGTTAAGAATGACCATGACCATGAAACTGCGTTCAAAACCAATTTTACTTCAAAATTTCCTGAGTGAAACAGGATATTTAGTGAGAGAGCGGGGAAAGGGGCGGGGCTTGATGTTGACTCTTGATTTGATTGGATAGTGAAACGTCTTGATATGAAAGGGAAATAAGTTGTTAAAAGATGTTTTAAAAAAGGACTTTGAGACATCAGATGAAAAGAAAACTCGTATCAGAAACATTTTAAACAAAAAGTTCTTCACCATAAAACCAAGAGTGTGTGTTCAGAAAGTAAATACGGTCAATTTTATTTAGACTTTTAACTTGTGTTAAAAGCCCATATGAGGTGGGAAATCAGAAAATGAAAAAGAGGGGACTAAAGTGAGTGTTTGACACAGTATTGGTATCAAGCTACTATAATGTGCTGACATTACTCTGTCTCTGAAGTGGACGACTGCAGTCCTAATAGAATATTGATAACTGACGCCAGCGAGGAGGAGGAAGCATCTGTGACAAAGTGCTTTATCACTTGAGTGTGTGTATGTGTTTAAGCACATCAGTCATTAGCCTGAACAGCTGTTCTAAGCATCACACCACTGCTTCTAACAATAATCACCACATATACTGGAAAGCAGGGCTTGATATTAACACCCGTCAGCCAACCAAATGCGGGTGATATCAGCAGTGCGTGTCACAGTCACTCCTAGTATAGCCACTTTGGCGTGTTAAATTTTATATATAATAAATACATTTTTCAATTGTAGTCTTTTAAAAAGTCATCGGAAACAATAAACTAAGTGCAATGGACTGTTGTCAAAAATATCTGATACGCTTCCAATATTCATTTTCTGTAGAATAGATACATGATTTCAGCTGCGCTTTCTCTCTCTCTCTCATCTCTCCGACAGCAAGTCGACATACACCTCTCCTCACTCACTCATTTGCTCTGGATGAATATTATTGGTGTTACAGGGCATGAATTTCGGCGTGGGATTTCACGTATTGCACATAATTTTAGTCATTCCCGCAGATTTTGTGCTCAGACTCAAAGTGTGCGCACATAAAGCCGCCTCTGTATTAAATTGAGTTCTTTTTCGCTGCTTATTAAACAGTCAAATACACAAAATAATGTCAAAAGGCCAGTCTTGGCGAGTATTCACGTAAACACAGTCAGTTTTATGTTAAGTGAACGTATACAGTTGAGAAAGAAAATGCATAACAGTATTGAATCCGTGTGTCAGGTCTTAAAGTGACAGCAGCGTAATAGACCTGCTGCCAAATTATGAGATTATATTAAGGCGAGACACGGCAGTCAAAAACATCAGGGGTTTTTTACTGGTCAATTTTGAGATTTTTGGATTTTGTCTTCAATAACATGTCTTCTTTCAGACTTGTGGTGAAAAAAAGTCAGAAATACACATTTAGGTCTTTATTTTACTACACTTTGTCTGTTTGCGTCTGTAGATTTCTCCTAAATTCAACAAAAGTTGGCGTTCTTAATCAACATGCTGCTCCGCGATCTCTGTCTGCTCCCTGTCATCACACACCGCTGGAAAGCTCTCTCTCTCTCCTGTACAATGCTGTCGGATCCAAATATGGTCATTTCCTTTTTATCAGCAACCAATCGTGAAAGTAAAAGGGCTGAATGCGCAATCTCATTGGCTGATGATAAATCTTTAAAGCCCATTTTCTCAAAATGACTTTGCTCTCATTCTCCAAGTCCGAAATCTCCACTTCAGTAGCACCTATATACACCAAACTTTCCAGTCTTGTTCCTAGTTATATTATGAAGACATTTACAGAGGGATTTGTAAATATATTATTCCTAGCCTGATTTATATAACCTTTTATTCCAAAAAACATCGCGAAAATCTTTTTTTTAAGGCTATTGACAGCATATTCTGATTTACAGGATAACAAAAGTAGATATCCATAAATCCCTCTGTAATTTTTTTTCCCATCTAATATGTGAACACAATGAAAAAATTAATTTTAACCTGGCTTTATCCAATACTCAGATTTCATTTTTTAAAATATATGCAAATTAGCGCATATTTAATTAAATATTGCCTAATTTGCATATTTAAACATTAAATTACAGAAAACTTCTCATCTTAATGTAGGTAATCAACTGGGAAGTTAAAAATAAACTATTGCTGTAGTTAAAAATTATACCCTATTCACCTGTAGTGTTTCGCCTTAAAAATATCTATATTTCAGTTTTTCCACATGGTATCGATGTCAAAATTGTGGCCAATGAAAATGGTAACTTTGTAAAAGCACTGGCCACAGTGGCTGCTGATGCTGAAAAGATCTGTTGTTGTTTGAATTCTTTGGGATTTTTGGTAGATCACAAAGCTTACTTTGTGCACATTGACTTTGGAGATTTAAAAAAAGACTATAATATAATGTAATATAATATAATATAACATAATTTCATTTCATTTGTAAATTTTTTTTATAAAATAAAATTGTATTTTGAAATGCAAATGTCTGTTTTATTGCTCATTCTGCAAATGTGATGGTAGTGGAGAGGAAGGTGGTGTTACAGATACACAAACTCTGAAAAGAGGGAGGAGGCTGTTTGGAAAGAAACGAAAAAGAACAAAGAAAGAGAATGAACGAGGGGTTCAAAGAGGGATTGGGAAAAAAAGAATGCAAAATGGATAAACAGAGACAGAACGAGTGGAAGGTGGTAAAAGGGAGAATGAAAGAGTGTCTCTGTAGGTCTAATTTGCCTACTTTGATTTAATTTAGTAAATTTCTCAATTTCATTATGCGGCAAACAAACAACCTACTTAATATCGGGAACATGAACAAAGAAAAACAAAGTAGGAATGCATTATTTTAAACCACCTACGCTTCCTGGCTCACTCTGCCTGATGCAGATTAATGCATTTAGCCCTTGAATAAAAATAACCGAGACACAAAAATGCTATTTGATAATCGAGTCACGCTCTTTTTTTTTTTATTATTCTAAATTAATTCGTAATATGCAGGAAATGATTTTACCAACTGTACAATTGAACTTGTTCCATGGAGATTAAACGGTGTGGTTCAAAGTGAGGTTGTATTGTCACATAAAATCATAATTATATGTTTATAAACTGGGCCAGAAACAGGTCAGAGGTCAACCTATTTGACTAGTAGCAGTCAGTATGAAGTATAGATTATTATTATAATTTTTTATCTCCAATGTCTCTTTTGAATTTGATATTGATCATAAAACGGTGGAAGCAGTTTTTCTTAAAGGGATAGTTCACTTTGAAATTAATTTTTGGTATGTTTTAGCTTACCTCAAGGGCATCCAAGATGTAGGTGTCTTTTTTTCCGCAGTAGTTTCAATTTTTATATTTTTAGGTCAAACCGTTCTTGTCTGTCAGTCATATAATGCAGGTCTATGGTCACTTGTCTCAAAGAGCATGCACAGAGTCCAAATTAAAACAATTCCCCGTCGTCCAAATTAAACAATTCCCCATCGTAAGTACACATTGATGGCCTAAGACACGAAACGAGCGGTTTGTGTGAGAAAACGAACAGTATTTATATCGTTTTTACCTCTTATACACAGCCATGTCCAAGTGATCTGATCTGACGTGTATGCAGACTGGTGCATAGATATATACACTAGATGTCGCCTTAAAGACATTCGTTCCAATGAACTGCCGTAGACAAGGCGACATCTAGTGTGTATATATCTATGCACCAGTCTGCGTACACGTCAGATCAGATCACTTGGACATGGCTGTGTATAAGAGGTAAAAACGAAATAAATACTGTTCGTTTTCTCACACAAACCGCTCGTTTCGTGTCTTAGGCCTACATCTTGGATGCCCTTGAGGTAAGCTAAAACATACCAAAAATTAATTTCAAAGTGAACTATCCCTTTAAAGCTGCAGTTTTTTCTCATTAAATATTTTAAATAGTACTTTTGATCAGTAATAAGACATGAGATGAAGACTCCAGCCATGACACCAACCTAAAAAAGGTCTCCTCATGGGGGCTCATGTGACCATCTAAATATATTTTATCTCAATAACCCCTTTATTATTGGACACTTTCGCTCACAGAATAAATGAGTCACTGCTGACTGCAAACAGCGCTTTTCTGCAATGTTGTTTGTCTTTGCCTGATGCTGCATCCACGTCACTAGATGTCTAAGATGACTGAGTGCACATTTAACTTCCTAACTGACTTCTTTTTTTAAAAGCATGTCTGGATTTAAAGCTGTGTATATTGTGCGATCCTAGAGCGGAAGTAAAAAGTAGGAAGTTTGGCTAACACTAAAAGTGGCCTCACATGGGAATTCTTGTTTTTTGCAGGGTTGCTCCAGGGACAGGACTTTCAACCTCAAAACACACACGCTGCACAGTAAGCAAAGCGTGCCACACGCAAGCAGACACCTATTTCAGTCACGCATAATCAAAGCACAGTCTCCTATGAAGCGCTCTACATCCTGAAAATGCTCTAATCCACCGCACAAAGTCCCTGAAGAGTCAGTCAGAGTGGGTCCTATAATAGAGCGCATAGTTTTTCATTAACACGTATCTACTGCGTGTGTGTGTGTGTGTGTGTGTGTGTGTGTGTGTGTGTGTGTGTGTGTGTGTGTGTGTGTGTGTGTGTGTGTGTGTGTGTGTGTGGCTAATGGAGCCCGGGCTGGGCTCTTAACACTAGCGCATTCACAGAGGACTTCGGCAGATGGCAGTTCTGGCACTGACTGAAGCCTCTCTTCCATTCAGTGATGCACCAGGACTGACAAGACAATGCATTAACACTCATTTTACTCTAGTATGATGCTTCTCTACTGGGTTTGATTCGGGACCTAGATTGGACATCAAGTGACAACCCAAAATGCGTACAAAAGTAAACAAAATCATCCTTAAATAACACATTTGAATGTTCTAATATTGCACAAACTGCGCAAACCATGTTTGTTCTTGGTGCAAGTGAACCTGTATTGTATTTTGGGTCATGTTTTCTTTACCATGTGAAGTCTTGATCATTTTCAAGGATGCAGACATCATGCACCCTGTCTATATTGGCATCTGTCAATGTGCATTTAAGGTTTACATTCTTGCAATTCATGCATTCCCTGGGAATCGAACCCATGAATTTGGCGTAGCAACTCTACTGTTTAACTCCACTGTTCACAGGAATCATTTGTGCCAAACTACTTGCACAACCTCTTCAACAAAAGATTTACATTTATGCATTTGCCATACATTTTTTATTAGCTTTATCAGTAATCGACTGACTTTGACGTTGTTAGCTCTACTGTTGGAACGACAGGAATAATTTGTGCCAAACTACTATGACCTCAACAACAAAAGATTTACATTTATGCATTTGACATACTTTTTTTAGTTTTATCAGTTCATACATTCCCTGGGAACCGAACCCATGACCTTGCCGTTTAAAGCAGGCTAATGAGAAGCATTTTCTCCTCTTATTTATTTTCTGTCTGAACTATGCATGTCTGTATTGTTAGTTGCATTTTATTCTTTTTATGTTCATTGCTTTCCCCTTCTGTCCACAGTCCAGAACAGATTTTGGGGTTGCGATCCACAGTCGAAGTGCCTTGGACACTTATTCACCCTTTTTCTCTCTGTCTACTTTAAACTCTCTTGCTCCCTCTCTTTTTCTTCCACCGCCCCCCCCTGCGATTATTCACATATGTTTTCTTTTCTCATCTAAAGCAATGACTTGCATGTTAAATAATCGATCAGTGGAGAAGTGCGCCCAGCTCTCAATCTTTATAGAGTGCCCGACAGCATGAGAGAGAGCTATAAAAATCAAAGAAATAATAATAAAGGCTGAAACAAAATGCCAATGGCATGTCATTCCCCGAAGCGCAAAGCGTCTCCAATAAGGCGCATCAAAATGTCAGGAGCACAGCAGCTGTTAACGTTAGCGAGGAGGATACGGGCCCGTAAAGTAAACTTTCCCCAACTTCCCTCAGACGAGGGAGGAGGGCTAATATTATGGAGGACATCAGTATGGAGAGGCAGACTGAAGCGAGCAGTCAAACTGTCAGATGGAGGCGGCCAGACGGAACAAAGACGTACAGAAAGACAATTATGACCGCGCGGCAGAATCTCACAAACACACACTTGACGTGACACTGATGCGCACCGCTTAAACACACGCTCTCTTCTCTTGCACTTACATTTTGCCGAGTGCAGTTGGATAAGGGAAATTATTGCACACCTGAACCTGCATAATTGGAAATATTTCTTCTCTGTCTTTGACACCTTAAGGGGGAGCAAATAAGATGTTCTGCAATATGGTTTAGCCCAGTTGTAATTTATAGGAAGGAAAAGTCACCCTCAAAAAGGAAAACGTGTGTGTGTGTGTGTGTGTGTGTGTGTGTGTGTGTGTGTGTGTGTGTGTGTGTGTGTGTGTGTGTGTGTGTGTGTGTGTGTGCGCGTGTGTGTGTGTGTGCGCGTGTGTGTGTGTGTGTGTGCGCGTGTGTGTGTGTGTGTGTGTGTGTGTGTGTGTGTGTGCATGTGTTCAGCATAAGTGGGGGACTTATAACCAGTCCAGATTGTTCTTAAATGAACAATTAACTTGGTAATCTTCATTCCGTCTGCCACGGTATTCTTAAGATCAGTTTAAGGAGAAAAAAATTAATTGTTTATCTTGTAGGGCCAATTCAAGTAAAGGACAATTTAATAGTCTACTTAATCTATTGTCTATTTAATAGGCCTATAGGTAAAGTGGTTTTATGTTCTGCAGGCTATAAATAATATATGGCAATGTTTGGAATATATATAATTTTTTTATATATAATATGAAAAGCTGCATATTTTCTGAAAAAAAATATTTTATTCATTCTCATCCTTTCAAAGTAATTACAGTCAAAATAAAAGTGTGCTATAAATTCAGTATATCTTTATAGTAATATTTAAGAATGATGACAATAATTGAAGAATGTTTTTTTTTTAGTTTATATGACCTCATTGTAATGTTTTAAGCATTGCTTTCCAATGTCAACACATCTTCTAGATCTACATGTACCAGGCCACATGCTCTTGTCTCATATAATGCGTGTAGTATTGTAAATGTGAACCGATACATGATTTATTATCAGATATAAGCGAGTGGATTAAGGTGAGTGGTTCATGTGGGTAGCTGAGCCATCAGTTGTGTATGAAGATGATATATTTTCTATATTGCCACTAGAATAATATCTGTTAAACTTATTTTTTCTAAGCAGCAACTTTATCAGCAGATATTATATATATGTATATATATATATATATATGTGTGTGTGTGTGTGTGTGTGTGTGTGTATATATATATGTGTGTGTGTGTGTATATATGTATGTATATATGTGTGTGTGTGTGTGTGTGTGTGTGTGTGTATATATATGTGTGTGTGTGTGTGTGTGTATATATGTATGTGTGTGTGTGTGTGTGTGTGTGTGTGTGTGTGTGTGTGTGTGTGTGTGTGTGTGTGTGTGTGTGTGTGTGTGTGTGTGTGTATATATGTGTGTGTGTATATATGTATGTATATATGCATGTATATGGGAATGAATGGAGCAATTATGCATTTTCTTATGGCTTTTACATCATTATTGAACTCTTGATTCTGATTGGCTGACACATGGTATTGA
This sequence comes from Leuciscus leuciscus, assembly GCF_965113295.1. Classification (NCBI taxonomy): domain Eukaryota; kingdom Metazoa; phylum Chordata; class Actinopteri; order Cypriniformes; family Leuciscidae; genus Leuciscus; species Leuciscus leuciscus. The sequence goes on along the minus strand of NC_138728.1, from coordinate 6,586,941 downwards.
TTAATATATCTGCTTGGCAGTGAAGTAGTTCCAGGTCCATTGACCGTGTTACACTTATAAATAATAACACCATATTCTTTAAGAATTGTTAAAAAGGCAACTTGAGTTGTTTTTCTGTGCTCTTTGTTGTGACATAAGGACATCATTTTTTACAAAAGAGCCTGTTATGAATGAAAGCCTGAAAGAAATCTTTCATTTAGATTCACAAAAAAAAAAAAAAAGCAAATAGTGCAATTTATATTATGCAATTTACAGTGCAATAACAGCTATTTATATTTTTGTAGTGGGCAGCCAGGGGCGCTTGCACAGACTGACACAGCAAACAATATCACTGTTATTGATAACAATTGCGACCCCCCCCCCCCCCCCCTCTCTCTCTCTCTCTCTCTCTCTCTCTCTCTCTCTCTCTCTCACTCACTCTCTCTCACACTCACTCCCCCTCTCTCTCTCTCTCTCTCTCTCTCTCTCTCTCTCTCACTCACTCACTCACTCACTCTCTCTCTCTCACACACTTCCTTAGTTGCACTTTCAGCTGCAGTAGAACTTGTAGAAAAGTCTGTAAAGCATCTCCTTCAGAAGAAAAAGATGAAATTTTAACCCCAAAAGCCCAAGGCTGTCAATGCCTTTGAAGTCTTACAATAAGTGTGTTTTCCTGAGTTACAGATACAGATACAGATAGACATACTGACAGTTATACATGTGCAGATTCCGTCGGGAGAGAAGTCCTGGATCCAACACATTCTCTGTTATTCTGCATGGCTCCAACAGGAGAATCGGGGAAAAATGAATAATAATGAGTGAATTGGATGTGATTGTTTTTTTTTTTTTAAGAACTTTCTCTCCCAGAGGACAACGTTTTTTAAATAACCTTATCTGTTTTTGTTTTGTTTGTTTTTTAGTAGATGTCCATCTTAAAATGTAAAATATAAAACTGAAAATTAAAAAGGAGATATAATAAATTCTTTAAGACAAATTTTTCCTTTCACCATCTTGAGCAATTCAAATTAAACCGTGAAACTGTCATCAATGTTACCTTTTGAATGCATAATTATAACCCAATAAAGATGAAAATGTTTGTTTAATTTAGCTTGAGATGGCACAATGCAGATTATTAATATCAATATTAAAATATTGGCAAAAAAATAAATAAAAATGCACCATCAACCTTATCAAGCTGGAAAACAGAACACCTGTTTAATGCCCCAAAGAATAAAAGATCAATTTTATCAAATGTTTCTGCAATATTTCTGCCTTTAGACTGCACTGCCCTCTAGTGATCACCAATCATTAGTCACTAATGGGTGAGCACTGTGGTCTTTTACTAATAAATGCTGTGGGATTTATTAATATATTTTAAGATGCATAATGGAGCCTTCTTTATATCATTTGCATGCATCTGGCATGTATGAGAAGATGATGTTTGAGCAATGATTTCAAAGTCTTCAGGGGGTTCATTATTCACCATATGAATGCAATTTAAAGACTGTTTTTAAAACATCAATACAGTGATAGGAGGGAATTATTAATTAATTAAAATACTCAAATCAACCGGTATAATTTTAGTAATCTATCTAATGATATATTAAAATAAAAATTCTCAGGAATAATAAATCAAATATATATTTTCTTGCATGACACTAGTTTTTGCTGTAGTTCCCAATTTGTTTAATTAATAAAAAGGGGGTAAATAAAGTAATAGCATGGTAAAAACATGGTAACATTCAAAACACTCATTAATGAGAAGGTTCTGATTAGATACAATATGGTTTTAGTTGAAAAATAATAAGTTATGACTGTAGTTACAGTTAAGCTTATTAAACAGACCCAAACAGACCCAGAAACGGACCCAGAAAACGGGCCCAGACGGGTCCAAACGGGCCCAGACGGGTCCAAACGGGGCCCAGACGGGTCCAAACGGGCCCAGAAATGTAACCATAAAAACAGTTTTTAATGCATTATTAGGGTAAAGCTTGCAACTTTAAAGGGAGTTCACCCTCAAATGATTATTTGTTAATTGGGGGCAAACTATTTCTTTAATAACACTATTCCATGAGACCATGCAATGGTGAAACATTAAAATACAAAGTTTCGGTGCTCACACTGCTTTCTATTTAATACCTAATAGGCGATTAAAGGACACATGTATATCAGAGGCACTGATTTGTTGCCATAGGAACTTAACTTGTCCTTTGGTGCCATCTGTGATTGTTCAGAAACCTCTTTGTACTCAGCATGCTTCAGTTTCCAACTGTTGTTAATCCATCATCTTAGATATAAGCCGCTGTGTTAGCCGTCTTTTTAATACTGATACGTTGTATTTACGCTCTTTGGCAAGAAAAAAAAAAAAGCAGAAACAAACAGTAGGCAAACTGAACTCCAAGGCCTGAAGATGTCACTTTATTAATAAACCAGCAAGCAAGACTGACAAAAAAACTAAACAATGTGTTGAGTTACATAAAACAGCATAGCAGTCTAAATCTGCAGAATGAGCAGGGCATGTTGATAGTAGCCAACGAGTCCCACACAGTAAAGATGTGGGGAATCAGGCTAATACCAGAGACAAAAAGCACTGGAAAGGGAGTGATATGAGCGTGAAGAAAGAGAAAATGGTGTAGAGGAATAAATTCAGTGACGCTGATGACGCAGCTTCCTGATTGGATGTGAGGTTTCAGAGCTTTATGACATCACAGCCTCTCTCCTGTCTGTTCTCTTCCTGAATTAAGTGATTGGCTAAATACGGAATAGCATCCTGCTCATACTATTTGCTATGTGGGGAGAGAGTATGCTAGTGTGCTATTTCAAATTCAGGCATGTACTCTTTCCTAAATAGCATACTAGTATACTACTCTTACTATTTCTATAGGACACAGTATAGTGTGCGCAGTATGCACATTTTCTGTATGCATTCAATATCGGATTACCTACTAGCTTTTTCCAAATGTGCATTAGCACACTCTGCACAGAAAACAATGGAAGCTTGTTTTGCGCCATTGCATATAAAATATGTCAATTGTGATTTTTTTTTTTTTTTTTTTTATCTCACAATTCTTTTTCTGGGAATTGTAAGTTTATATTTTGCAATTTGGAGTTTATAGCTCGCAATTGTGAGTTTACATCTCACAACTCTGAGAAAAACAGTCAGAATTGCGATTTATAAACTTGCAATTGCGAGGAATTTTTTTTCAAAATTGTGAGAAATAAAACTCGCAAGAGAAAAAAAGTCAGAACTATGAGATAAAAAGTCTAAATTATGTTTTTTAATTTTTTTTTTATTCCATGGCTGAAACTAGAAAACAGAATGGCACATTAAAATGCACTCCACCTTTAATTCTAAATGTGTTGCAAATGACCCAGATGTAATATCTATGTTATCGTGTCATTATATGATCAGAATGCCAAGAGATTTTTGGGATCAAAAATGCAAAATAGTCATTTTATTTTCTGACACAACCATCGCTCTCTGAATTAAACATGCGCTTAATGAGGTCATGTGACAATGTGGCATACAACTGATTGAACTAGTTAATGGCATAATGCATACATACTAATTTTTTAACAATAGCATACCGTAGGCTACAGTATAGTACATAGTATGTTAGTATTCCATTCTGAACTCAGCAATTGTTGGATATGTGAGTCACTTTGTTATGAGTGCTGGTATCTGAGTTCACCTTATGCATCTTTTATACTTTTGACCAAAACATAATGATGAAATACAAACTCATATCTGCTCATAACAACATTTCTGATGCATTATTTAACGATATGCATGTAACTGATGTGAAATGTTCTAAAAAGATCCCCTTCCTACTCTTCGACATGGAGTGTATGTTGATGTGAATGATCCTGGGGATGATGCAAATAGATGTGATGCACTCAAAAATGAAAATATAGATGTAATCAAGTGAACATAACAATGTGAATTACCTTTCGTTACGGTATCAATGAATAGCCATACTACTATACATACCATATAAGTCAAAGCCGTCTAGAAGCCACTAAGAGAGGTGCACAAGAAGAAGCGAAATGACATTCCACACATACTTTTAAGATCTTTTGGCCAGGAGCCAATCAGCATTCATCATGAGGATCAGGTTTTCACGACCTGAGTTGTGATTGGATGACTGCATATTTGGTGCATCTATTAGCCAATGATTTCAAGAATCCTCCTGAGAGTTTGTCGTTAAGGGCTTTAGCATATAGAATATAGTCTAAATCATTTTAATTTCTAATTTTTAATAAATACACATTTCATAAGCGCCTTTGGGATATGGAATAGCTCTGTACAATGTGCAAACGCAACAAGCACTGTGCTTACACTTCGGACTAGCACTGCTGATGCAATGTTAATGCAAAATACACAAGAGAAAAAAAAAAAGCCTCTTAGTAACTGTACTAAGAATTAACTTTCGAGTAGTTAATGAAAGCATTGATGAGCAAGAGATGGCGGGGATGGAAAGATAAAATCTGGATGGGGAACGTCCATCAGGTGACATTAAGCACAGCAGGTGATTGGTTGGTTGGTTTGAGCGGTTAACGGATAGTCCAGTGTCGCTTCCTCACAGGTTAAAGTCAAAGGTCAGGTCAGACTTTGCCATCTTCTGTCGGTAAACACCATCAAACTTTTCGTTCATGGACACAGTGAAAACGTCCTTCCAAAGCCCAAAACGACCTGAAGCAGATGAAAACAGAGTTAGAGGAGCTCTTCACAGTTTTGGTTTCAACACTAGTTAAACTCTATTGGCAGCATTTGTGGCATAACTTTGATTGCCAAAGAGAATAATTCATTCCTCAGTTGTGTTTTCAAAAAAAGCACTGATTGTAAAATCTTTATCATGCATATAATGCTGCTAACTTTTATGATAGAACTTGTAGGAATTACATAAGTCAGACAGGTAAGGTAATCCATCCATTTTAAAAAGGACAATTTAGGTTAACTATAACTATACACCTCAAATAATAATAAAAAATGTACTGAATAATTTATGTTTTAATTAAGTAACAAAAATACAAGCTTCACATTTCTTCTTCATACCTTCCGGAATGCTGGCTTGGTTTAATTGCATTGTAAGTGCATATTTTTTCTTTTTGCCTATTTGATTTTTTTTTTTATTGAGAATTGAGAATTTTTTATGGTAACCAATATTATGGCAATCGGATCCAGAACATTGCTTAAAGACTTGACATCACCCAGACTCACCTTCTTGTACCTCTCTCACACACATTTTCCATCTTCATGTTCACTGTTTATATAATAAGTACTCCCTACTGTACTGTATGTAGTGAGTAGTCAGCATCATGCCAAGCCAAGAATCCATGCACTAAAAGAAAATGGAACAAGACACAAGAAAACAACAAAACAGAACTAAAGTGCAAATGATAAAATAATCTAAAAATAAATGGCAAATCCTCTCTTTTATGTAAAATATAAAAAGTTTATTAAATTATAACAAAATAATAGGATAAAGACAACAGATAGCAACAGAAATTTCCATAGAAATAAAGATGCACCATGCATATTCACCACATGATGGCAGTGGTTCCCAAACCGTTTCTGCGGCCCGGTCCCCCCTTTTAGAGGAAAATATTGTCATGCCCCCCACTGACGTGCGCCCACATAAAGACACTCTCAGACATGACCTTGCTTGAAACATTGTACAGTACAATACAGTACTACAGTTCAACAAGCTTCTCTTTGTGTTTGTGATGTGAAGTCTCTTAAAGACAGTTGACGGCACCCATTGACTCCCATGGTATTTTTTTCCTACTATGGAAGTCAGTGGGGTCCGTCAACTGTCTGGTTACCAATATTCTTTAAGATATATTCATTTGTGTTCAACAGAAGAAAGAAACCAGGTTTGGAAGAACTTGAGTGTAAGTATTTGTTTGAATTTTTGGGTGAACTTGTATCACTTGTGGCAAAAACACACGTTTTTGTCTTATTTTCGGTTGGCTCTTGTCAGATGCGTCTGCGTTTTTCAGCCGATTCATGTCGAATCAGAGGCGGAGCTTGTAGATGAGAGAGATCACTCTGATTGGCTGTTCAGCTTAGTGAATCAGCTAGTTCTTTGACTTCGGCGTGGTGTGTCACACAGCATTAAAGGGATAGTTCACTTTGAAATTAAATTTTGGTATGTTTTAGCTTACCTCAAGGGCATCCAAGATGTAGGTGTCTTTTTTTCCGCAGTAGTTTCAATTTTGATATTTTTAGGTCAAACCGTTCTTGTCTGTCAGTCATATAATGCAGGTCTATGGTCACTGTCTCAAAGAGCATGCACAGAGTCCAAATTAAAACAATTCCCCATCGTCCAAATTAAACAATTCCCCATCGTAAGTACACATTGATGGCCTAAGACACGAAACGAGAGGTTTGTGTGAGAAAACGAACAGTATTTATATCGTTTTTACCTCTTGAACACAGCCATGTCCAAGTGATCTGAGGGCGCGGGCGGGTATAGATATATACAATAGAAGTCGCCTTGGCTACTGCA